>NW_024730413.1:0-16228 GCF_018991925.1 Homarus americanus
ACTAGATGCTTTGTTATTGTTATTGCTGCTATTGTTGCTGTTTTTGTTGTTATTGCTGCTCATGTTGTTGCTGTTGTTATTGCTGCTGTTTTTATTGTTGTTATTGGTGTAGTGCTGTTGTTGTTGTTATTGTTGTTGTTATTGCTGCTGCTGTTGTTGATGTTTACTAGACTCAGCTGCCACGGTCATTAAACACAGAGCAACAGTTCGTAGTATTTTTTTTTACAGCAGACAACTTGTAGAAGATTTACGTCGACACAAAGACTCGCTTCTAACCGTGGGGAGTGAGGGAGGGAAGAGGGTGTGAGATGGGGAGGGGGTGTGAGAAGGGAGGGAGGGAGGGGGGTGGCCCAGATGGGAGGGGGGTGTGAGAGGAGAGGGGAGGATGTGAAGGGGAGGGAGGGAGGGAATGTGAGATGGGGAGGGAGGGATGTGAGAGACGGAGGAGGGTGTGAGAGATGGGGAAGGGGGATGTATGAGAGGGGAAAGGGGAGGGAAGGAAGGATGGATATGTGAAGAGGAAGGAGGAGAGATAGGTATGATGGAGGAAGGAGGAGGGGGGAGGTAGAGGCGTGGAGGGAGGGAGGAGGAGGTGAGGGAGAGGGAGGGGCGTGGAGGGAGGAGGAGGAGGTGAGGGAGAGGGAGGGGGGCGTGGTAGGAGGGAAGAGTAGGGGCGTGGTCATCAAGGCATGTTAGTTCACTTCCTCGCTGCCAGCAACACCCACCTGTGTACCCGGTGTTCATCCACCTGTGAACTATGAACTCTTGGCCCACGTTTCTCATCCACTTATATGAATGTTTGGTCAGCGTTTTCATCCACTTATGAACGTTTGGCCCGTTTCTCATCCGCCAGAACGTTTGGCCCACATTTCTCATCCACTTATGAACGTTTGGCCCACGTTTCTCTTACACTTATGATGAACGTTTGGCCCACATTTCTCATCCACTTATGAACGTTTGGCCCACGTTTCTCTTACACTTATGATGAACGTTTGGCCCACATTTCTCATCCACTTATAAACGTTTGGTCGGCCCTACCACGGAGCTATAAACAGAGAGCACAACTCAGGTCTGTATTGAGCTATAAACTGGGGGGAACATTAAGCACCCCCCCCCCCCTAGTGCCCAGCTACCGCATACGGCACACGTGACTAGAGAGCGTCCGTCAGCCAGGCGATGATTCGTTTAGAGTGCGTGACGTCATGTAGATCAGCTGAAGAGTGCGTGACGTCATGTAGATCAGCTGAAGAGTGCGTGACGTCATGTAGATCAGCTGTAGAGTGCGTGACGTCATGTAGATCAACTAAGAACATGGGCTAACCAAACCTAACCCTGATTAGCCTAGGGTGAGATTAGGATGGGTTAGGTTTGATTAGATTGAGTTAAGTTAATATTTGTTTAGGTTGGGTTAGATTATGTTGGGTTAGGTTAGGTTTGGTTTGGTTTGGTTTGGTTAGGTTAGGTTAGGTTTGGTTAGGTTAGGTTAGGTTTGGTTAGGTTAGGTTAGGTTTGGTTAGGTTAGGTTAGGTTAGTATATTATTGGTCTGCATCGTCACTGGCCACAGCCAATCACACACTGGGGCCACTGGTATCTTAGAACAGATAGTTAGTTTAAATAATTTAGTTCTGGGTTAATTAAGTAGTGTGTAGAATAGGTGTAATTTATTATTAACACGTGGTTGTGGATCTGTACACGGCATTAAGTGGTAATTTAGTGTATTTAAATGAGTCAGAATAGATAAATGTTTAATTAGCTTTAATTAATGTTTAGTCGACGTTCAGTATGTGTCTGACCTTAACTTAATTGCCATTTTATATACATGTTTAATGTTGTCAGTGGTGGTGGTGGTGGTTGTGTTGTGGTGTGGTGGTGGTGGTGTGGTGGTGGTGGTGGTGGTGGTGGTTGTGTTGTGGTGTGGTGGTGGTGGTGTGGTGGTGGTGGTGTGTGGTGGTGGTGGTGGTGGTGGCGGTGGTGATGGTGGTTGTGTTTTGGTGTGGTGGCGGTGGTGGTGGTGGTGTGGTGTGGTGGTGGTGGTGGTTGTGTGTTGTGGTGTGGTGGTGGTGTGGTGGTGGCGGTGTGGTGTGGTGTTATGGTGGTGGTGGTGACTTTATTTAAGGTGTGAGGCGCGTCAATCTATCACTGAACACGACGCCAGGTAAACTTTTAATTGTACCTTAGACAGGTAAGTGAAAACACTCCTGTTAACCCCTTTAAGGACTTTTGAGTACTATACCTTAACCCCTTGAGTACGATGACTTTAACCCCTTGAGTACTGTATCCTAATCCCTAGAACACAATAATTTATAACCCTAGTACGATGATCTGTACTCAAGGGGTTTTAAAAGTTATCGTACTCAATGTGGTTGATTACTGTTGGTCTTGTGTTATTGTGAGTACTGAGGACCAACCATCCACCTAGTCAGATTAACGGCACAGACACACAGACACGCCACCTTCACCCACGCCTTCAGGATCCATCAAGATGCCTTTTATTTATTTTTTTTCTCCTCCTACAAGTGACTTTAATCCTCTGAGCTAAAAGTCACTCAATTTTATAGCTCTTAGTGTACCCAAGTTTTCCCAGTTTATAGCTCAAGTGGATTTGTTCGCTCACTCCCCTTAGTGTGGGTGTTGCCGAGGTCTCCGTCCCCCCCCTTCCTCCCCCATCCCATCTCCATTCCATCCTCCCACTCCCACCCCTCCCCCAACTCCCACCCCTCCCCAACATCTAACTACCATCTGACAAGTTCTTTACACCAAGACACTGTTAAGTCCAAAATACACCCTCACAGTCCTCCTCCTCCTCCTCTTCCTTCTCCCAGTAAACCCCACTCCTCCCGGTACACCCCACTCATCCCGGTACACCCCACTCATCCCGGTACACCCCACTCATCCCGGTACACCCCACTCCTCCCGGTACACCCCACTCCTCCCGGTACACCCCACTCATCCCGATACACCCCACTCCTCCCGGTACACCCCACTCACTCACCTCAGGTCATGTGTACTCTCTCCTTCTCACACCACTCTTAGCACGTGTGTCCCCAAGTTGTATACAGTTAACATGGGGAGCCAGGACCCGTCTCCCCCACCTCCTCCTGCCTCTACTACTGCTGGAGTGGGCGGTGGGTGGGGTGTGGGCGTGACCTGGGGTGCTAATCCCTTGCTCTACCACCCCCTCCCCCCTCTCTCACCCCTCCTCCTTCTGTTCTCATCTCGGTCCCTTGTCTCTCTCAGGCATAATTCCCTCCCCTTCCCTTCCCCAGGCACCATTCCATCCCCCCCTCCTTCAGATACCACCTTATTCCCTCCCCTTCCCTCCTTTGGGCACCATTCCCTCCCTCAGGCACCATTCCCTCCCTCGGGCACCATTCCTTCTCACAGGCACCATTCCCTCCCTCGGGCACCATTCCCTCCCTCGGGCACCATTCCCTCCCTCACCCCATACACTATGTAAGGGGTCCCTGTGGGGGCAAGTCGTCTGGCCCGACCTACCACCTCACTGTTAGGGGTCCCACCTATACTGCTGGTGTTACTTGTTGGCAAATGTTCCTTGTTCCTGTTGCGTTTTGTTGCTCTTGTACTTGTTGTTGTTGCTTTTTGTTGTTCCTGTGCTTGTTGCTGTTATTTTTGTTGTTCCTGTTGTTACTGTTGAAGAGGAAGATGCACGCGACAACGGATATACACTGAATGACTCTGCCAACGGTGTGTCCTGTGTGTGTGTGTGTGTGTGTGTGTGTGTGTGTGTGTGTGTGTGTGTGTGTGTGTGTGTGTGTGTGTGTGTGTGTGTGTGTGTGTGCGTGCGTGTGTGTGTAGAGACGATGATGGTATGGCGGGAGTAGTGTGAGGTGTAGAAAACAACAACAAAAACAAGTAAAATCACAGTACCAACAACAACAGTAATTAGGTTAGGTTAGGTTAGGTTAGGTTAGGTTTGATTTGGTTTGGTTAGGTTAGGTTAGGTTAGGTTAGGTTAGGTTAGGTTTGGGGTTGTTTTTAATTAATTTAGCCCAACTTAATCTAAACCAATTTAACCTAATCCAACTTAATCTACCCCAACTTAACCTAATCCACCCTAATCCAACTTAACCTAACCAGTAGTGAGAGAGGAGGAGGAGAAGTGAGGGAGGATGGCGGATGTAGAAAGGAAACAAGAAAAGAAGGAGAGAAGGAGGAGGAGGAGGAGGAGGAGGAAGGGGAGCAAGGGAAGGAGAGGATGAGAAAATATAAAAGTCAGGCGAACAGGAAGAGAAGCAAGGAAGGGAGGAGGACGGAAGGAAAGAATTAGGGTTGGAGGTGGAAAAAGAGACGTGAGTAAGCAACAAGGGAGAGAAGGAGGGAGAGAGAGAGAGAGAAGGAGGGAGGAGGGGAGAGAGAGAGAGAGAGAGAGAGAGAGAGAGAGAGAGAGAGAGAGAGAGAGAGATCAACTGACTGGGGTGAGCCAGACAGCTAGCACAATGTAAACAAACAAGTAAACACAGGGATAAATATCTCTCTCTCTCTCTCTCTCTCTTTCATTCTTTCTCTCTCTCTCTCTCTCTCTCTCTCTCTCTCTCTCTCTCTCTCTCTCACACACATACAACTGGATTCTGTCTGCAACTGTACCCTCTCTATTGTTTTGCCGTCCTTTCTTCCGTCACTTGTCTGTCTTCGTATTTTCATCGTTGTATCCGCGTGTCTGTGTCACCTCCCTCAGTCGTCAGCCGGGCGTGTTCCCTTCCTAGTCACTCCTTCCGTCTCCTTGTCAGGCTGATGGGGAACGGAGAGTGGAGAGAACCTCGTGGGGTGAGAGGTGGTGTTATAGTGGGTGGGGAGTGGTGTTAGCATGGTGGGTGGAGGTGGTGTTATGGTGGGGTGGGGTGGTGTTATAGTGGGTGGAGGTGGTGTTATGGTGGGTGAGAGGTGGTGTTATGGTGGGTGGAGGTGGTGTTATGGTGGGTGAGGTGGTGTTATGGTGGGGTGGAGGTGGTGTTATGGTGGGTGAAGGTGGTGTTATGGTGGGTGGAGGGTGGTGTTGTAATTCAGGTGAAGGAGGTAGAAGGAAGGAGAGATTTGGGAGAGACACGTGAAGGATCCTTGATTGTCACCCGAAAGAGAGACATGGTGTAACAAGACCAGACTGTAGGATTGAAGGAGTGAAACAGACCCTGCTAGGAGGAAGGAAGCAAGGATGAAGGATGAAGGAGGGAGGTGGGAAGGCGCCAGAGTGAAACAAGTGAAGGAGGAGCCAGTAGACGTAGTGAACGAACTCTTGTTGGTGATCTCCAAGGGCGTGAGGAAATTGAAAGACCTGAGTGAAACAGAGTGAGAGATACAAGGTGAGAGATACAGAGTGAGAGATACAGAGTGAGAGATACAGGGAGAAGACGTGAGAGAGGAGCTGTAAGATTAGGAGGAGGAAGAGGAAGGGATTACGGAGTGTGGGTGGAACTGGGATGGAGTAATACATGGATTAGAGTGGAGTGAGTGGAGTGAGTGGAGTGGGATGGGTACAAGAGACGAGGGGGTAGATTGTGGTTACAGAGGAAAGGGGGGGGTTTGTAATTTAAGCACAGGATGTTGTAGAGTTGAGGGAGTTAGTGGGGGAAGGAGGGAGAGATTAGGGCGTGAAGGGGGATAAAAGAGAGGAAGGAAACATAAGAGAAAGAAAAGAGAAGTGAGAAATTAAGTATATTATGTAACACTGGTGGAGGGTGGTTTCAAAATGCATAAAGGAGCTGCAGTGTTTAAGTGGTGTGTTGTATAAGTCATCAGATCCTGTTAGTAGTGAGGAGGAGTGGCCGGCCTTGAACAGTGGCCGGCCCTGAGAGTCGGAGTGGCCGGCTAGGAGAGTGTGCGGCCCTTAGAGTAGATGTAGCTGGCCTCTGAGAGTAGATGTTGCTAGTCCTGAGAGTAGATGTGGCCGGCCTCTGAGAGTAGATGTGGCCGGCCTCTGGGAGTAGATGTGGCCCAGAGAATAGTATTGGCCGGTCCTGAGTGGCTGGTCCTGAGTGTAGAAGCGGCTGATCCTTTAAGCAGAAGCGGCAGAGCCTTTGAGCAGTCCTGAGAGTGGCCACGACCCCCCGTGCCTGAGGACATTACTGGAGCGAGTGTACCAAAAGGCGAAGATGACCTTAGGAGCGTCGGTAAGCCAACCAAGGTTCCTACTGACGAGTGCTGTTGATTTACCGTATGTCGAGCCTGGCCTGTGGTCCGTGTGTGGTGGTGGTGGTGGTTGTTGGTGGTGGTGGTGGTGGTTGTGGTGGTTGTTGTTGTTGTTGGTGGAAATTGGTGGACATTTGTTGGTGGTGGTGGTGGTGGTGGTGGTGGTTGGTGGTTGGTGGTGGTGGTGGTTGTTGTTGTTGTTGGTGGTGGTGGTAGTTGTTGTTGTTGTTGGTGGTGGTGGTAGTAGGGGTGGTTGTTGTTGTTGTTGGTGGTAGTGGTGGTGGTGGTTGTTGTTGGTGGTAGTGGTGGTGGTTATTGTTGGCGGTGGTGGTTGTTGTTGTTTGTGCTGGTAGTGGTTATTGATGGTGATAGTTGTGAGTTATTTTATGGTAATTGTAGTGTTAGTGTCTCTTGATGGTGACACTGATAATGAAAATGAGAATAACACTAATGATGACGATGATGATAATGACAAAACTATCAGGGCGAGACGAGGACTGTCCACCCAGGTCCTCCTCCTCCTCCTCTTCACCCCCTTCTCCTCCCCCCCTTCCTCCTCCTCACTCCTCTCCTCCCTCCTCCCTCCTCCTCATCCTCCTCCCTCACCACCCCCTCCTCCTCCTCCTCCTTCTGGCCAACTTGAAGACTTTGACTAATTCCAGAATCGCGCACTAAAGCACTTGAGATAACTTGACGCCTTACCGACAGTTTCAGCAACACTTAATAATTTCACACTACCCGGAGAGAGAGAGAGTGTGTGTGTGTGTGTGTGTGTGTGTGTGTGTGTGTGTGTGTGTGTGTGTGTGTGTGTGTGTAAAAGAGGGCACCACTGGTCACACACACCACACACGCCTGAAATCAAATTGGTCACCCAGAGGGCGTCACTATTAACATATTTTTAATTAGAACTCCAAAACGAAGCCACGGTCATGTCCGCTTCAGACTCTTCCTCAAGGCTTCATTGTTTAAATCTTTGTCATTTAATTTGCATGAAAAAGTAATTATGAAGGCGGAAAGTCTTTGAAGTTTATATATTTTTTAATGCAGTACAGAGCCAGGATGAAGCTTGTCCAGAGGCGATGTATTTTATTTTTATTTTATTTTATATATTTTTGTGGATGTTTAAAAATATAATATAAAAAAAATTGAGGGAGTGCCAAGTTCATGCCTACGAGTGCCAGGTAGTCTTGCCTTTGACCCTAAATGACATGGTGGCTATTACTGTTTATGAGTTATGAATGATGCCGATATACATACATACATGCTACGTACATACATACATACATACATACATCCTGCGTACATCATACATACATACATACATACATACATCCTGCGTACATCATACATACATACATACATACATACATACATACATACATCCTGCGTACATCATACATACATACATACATACATACATACATCCTGCGTACATCATACATACATACATACATACATACATACATACATACATACATACATACATCCTGCGTACATCATACATACATACACTTTTTTAGACTCAAAGCCCTTCCATTAAGATTCAACTCCATTACTCTAATATATTAGTTTCCATCATCTTCTTTAAGGATTAAATCCCATTAAAGTAAGAGCCAACATCACTGATTAGGTTTCAGCCCCATTTTGTCAGGATTTAGTCCCATTACCTATTTTTATCGGGATTCGACCCTTTTGAAATAGGATTCAATCACTTGATATTACCCATTTATCTCCTTTATTATACAACCCTATTAGGATTCAACCCCTTTAATAAAGATTCAACCCCTTTAATAAGGATTCAACCCCACTAAATATATAAGGCTTCAACCCCTTTAATAAGAATTCAAACCCCCCAATAAATTAGGTTCAACCCCCTTTAATTAGGATTCAACCCCTTTAAATAGGATTCAACCCCTTTAAATAGGATTCAACCCCTTTTAATTAGGATTCAACCCTATAAAGCGCCTCTCTCCTCCTTCTACCTCCCTGTTTTATTACCCTTCTCCGCCTCTCCTCTCCTCGCCCCATTTATTACAGCAGTTGAGGTCTGGCGAATTTAATTAAGAAAGTCCCCAATTGTCGTTAGTAATTCTCCTAAATGTGGTGTTTCAGTCTTTTTGTGGTGTTGCGTCTAATTACAGCGTCTAGGGGTAGTAGTGGTTGGTAGTGGTGGTAGGTAGTAGTGGTAAGTTGTAGTCGTGGTGGTTGTGTGTGATGGTGGTAGTAGTAGTAGTAGTAGTAGTAGTAGTAGTAGTTGTGGTGTGTGGTAGGATGGTAGTTGTAGTGGTGGTGGCGGTGGTTGTGAGTAATGGTGGTGGTGGTAGCAGCACTAATAATTGTTGTAGATTGTTATTATAGTGATGGTGAGTGATGGTAGTAATTGTTGTAGTAGTGGTATTGTAAGTGTTGTTGTTGTGGTGGTGGTGGTGGTGGTAGGATAATAGTTATAGTAGTGGTTAGTAGAAGTTAGTAGTACTTTGGTTAGGATGGTGGTGATAGATTGTGGTAGTAGTGGTAGTGGTACTGATATTGAAGAAGGAAGAGGAATAGGAAAGATAAATAGATGGAAGAGAAGAAGAAAATGATGATGATGGAAGAGGAGAAGAAGAGGGAGAAGGAGAAGGAAAGAAAAGCGAAAGAGATATAACAGAAGAAGAAGATGATGATGATGGAAGAGGAGAAAGAGTAGGTGGAAAGGGAATAGAATGAGGTGGAAGAGAAGAAGAGGGAGGAGGAGGAGGAGGAGATGGAGAGAACAGTATTAGGAAGTAGGTAATATTAATCCCTGTCTCAATGGACTCTCTCTCTCTCTCTCTCTGCCACCCCTCACCTCACTCCTATTCAATCCCCCTCCATTACCGCCTCCCTTCTCAGTCCCCTCTCCCCCCTGCACAGCCCGCCTCCCTCCCCTTACCCTCCCCCAGACCTATACAATTAATAGGCCTAAATTAGAACATTTGGGTTGTCAGGAGTCTGTGTCACATCTGTAAGGTCTTTGAGTCTGTGTGTCTGTCTGTGGGTCTTTGAGTCTGTGTGTCTGTCTGTCTGTGTAGGTCTTTGAGTCTGTGTGTCTGTCTGTGTAGGTCTTTGAGTGTGTGTGTCTGTCTGTGTAGGTCTTTGGTGTGTGTGTCTGTCTGTGTGGGTCTTTGAGTGTGTGTGTCTGTCTGTGTAGGTCTTTGAGTCTGTGTGTCTGTGTAGGTCTTTGAGTCTGGTGTCTGTCTGTGGGTCTTTGAGTCTGTGTGTCTGTCTGTGTAGGTCTTTGAGTCTGTGTGTCTGTCTTGTGTAGGTCTTTGAGTCTGTGTGTGTCTGTCTGTGTAGGTCTTTGAGTCTGTGTATGTCTGTAATTATAACTTTGAGCAGTCATGTGTGTGTGTGTGTGTGTGTGTGTGTGTGTGTGTGTGTGTGTGTGTCTGTAAGTCTTCATTAATGTAAAAGTTTGGACAGTAAAGCTGTTAACTTAGTTATGTGTTAAGTTTTTGGGTAAGTTTCTGTGTGTGTGTGTGTGTGTGTGTGTGTGTGTGTGTGTGTGTGTGTGTGTGTTTTTATTATTTCATTTCGGTTATAAATATTAATTTTTTATTTTATTTTTAGAGATATAGATAAAATAATTAGATATATTTATTTATTGTATGAATTGATTTTACTTTTTAGTGAGACAGACAGACAGACAGACAGACAGACAGACAGACAGACTAACGAACAGATAGACAGACAGACTAACAGACAGACAGACAGACAGACAGACAGACGAACTCGTACTCTGTCATCAATTCATCGTTTAAATACATCGTTAAATTCTACTCTAATTAATTATCTACAAACTCATTATATTTAAATAATTAAATAATGTATAATATTTATTTTAATTAACTGAATAAGTTTGTAAAAATTAATAGCTACAAGTTTGTTTGTTTGTTTACTTAATGTTATTCTTTCTCTTTATAGGTGAGTGGCTGTGACGTCATAAGTGTAAGCCCCGCCCCTAGGTGAGTGGCTGTGACGTCATAAGTGTAAGCCCCGCCCCCTCTACGGTGGTGCCACGTCTCCAGGTTTGTAAAGGGGTGTTGGTTGGTTGCGTATCAGCTTTTGCATTGGTGCCACGTCTCCAGGTTTGTAAAGGGGGTGTTGGTTGGTTACATTTCACCTTTTCCACTGGCGTCTCCAGGTTTGTAAAATGGTGTTGGTTGGTTACATTTCACCTTTTCCACTGTTGCCACGTCTCCAGGTTCCAGTATTGACGGTGGTTGGCAAAACTGTGACTGACATTTCGAACCAAACTAAACAAACCTAACCTAACCTAACCTAACCTAACCTAACCTAACCTAAAAATTTGTGAGAAATAATACATTGTTGGTATATATTCACTATAAAGTATAGTGGAGGCTGTTTTGTCAGAGGGTATTTTTTGTCAGAGGGTATTTTTTGTCAGAGGGTATTTTTGTCCAGAGGGTATTTTTGTCAAGTATTTGTCAGTGGGTATTTGAGGGTGATTTGCCAAGAGGGTGTTTGCCCAGAGGAATTATACCCAGTGAGCGTTTTGTCAGTGGGTATTTGTCCACTGTATTTTGTCAGATGGTATTTTGTCAGTGGTTATTTTGTCAGTGTTAGGTGTAAGTGTCAGGGAAATATTTACAATAATGTTCAATGGTTGAGTATAATGGTAACGCACCGTGGATAGAGAGTAAAGCTTTATTTGGTGTTACTGGTAAGCTTTATTTGGTGTTGCTGAGTAAGCTTTATTTGGTGTTGCTGAGTAAGCTTTATTTGGTTTTACCTGTAAAGCTTTATTTGGTTTTACTGAGTAAGCTTTATTTGGTGTTACTGAGTAGCTTTATTTGGTGTTGCTGAGTAAGCTTTTATTTGGTGTTGCTGAGTAAGCTTTATTTGGTTTTACTGAGTAAGCTTTATTTGGTGTTACTGAGTAGCTTTATTGTGTTGCTGAGTAAGCTTTATTTGGTGTTGCTGAGTAAGCTTTATTTGGTGTTACCGAGAGGGAGGCGGTGGTAGAGGAGAGGGAGGGGAGGTGGTGGGAAGAGGCGGTGGAGGAGAGGGTTGTGGAGGGTGGTACAGGGATGGTGTGGCAGAGGGATGTGGTGTGGCAGTGTGGTGGGTCTTGTGATTGTCAGCTGATACGTGTTGGTGTGGCAATTTGTGTTATATATGGTAGTGAGGGGCCAGGGGTGACACTGACAGCATGCAGGGGCCAGGTTGTGACACTGACAGCATGCAGGGGGCCAGGATGTGACACTGACAGCATGCAGGGGCCAGGGTGTGACACTGACAGCATGCAGGGCCAGGATGTGACACTGACAGTATGCAGGGGCCAGGGTGACACTGACAGCATGCAGGGGCCAGGGTGTGACACTGACAGCATGCAGGGGCAGGGTGTGACACTGACAGCCACGGGGGCCAGGATGTGACACTGACAGCATGCAGGGGCAGGGGTGTGACACTGACAGCATGCAGGGGGGCCAGGATGTGACACTGACAGCATGCAGGGCAGGATGTGACACTGACAGCATGCAGGGGCAGGATGTGACACTAACAGCATGCAGGGGCCAGGATGTGACACTAGTACCACCAGAGAGTGAGGTGCCGGACAGGTAAGTCGCCACCAAGAAAGTGGGTGGTGGCCGTCATCAATACTGGGACAGGCAGAACACCCGATAGAACCCAACTGCCGGGAAAAGTCAGTATTGTCCAACACAAATTGACGTTAGTGAAAGTGAGCGAAAGTGAGAGAGAGAGAGAAAAAAGAGTTCATTAAACCCAAAAACAATTAGAGAGAGACTTGATTAAATTGGAGAGAGAGAGAGAGAGAGAGAGAGAGAGAGAGAGAGAGAAGAGAAGGAAGTATATTGTGGATTTTAGTCATAAATTTTTTTACGTCACACACACACACACACACACACACACACACACACAGTCGTTGGTAAGATCAGTGACCGTATAGTTCCCAATAAATCATAGGCCAATCATTCTACATTATGACGGCTGCGATGGTGGTAGTAGTAGCGATAGTTGTTGTTGTAGAAGCGATTGTGTGAAGTGATAACGATGGTGGTTCATGGTAGGCTAACGATGGGTGGATATAGTGGTAACAATAGGTGGTTGTAGTGGTAACAATGGTGGTTGGTAGTAACGATGGTAGTTGTGGTAGCGATGGTGGTTGTAGTGTTAGTGATGGTGGTTGTAGTGGTAACGATGTTGGTTGTAGGGGTAATAATGGTAGTTGTAGTGGTAGCAATGGTAGTTGTAGTAGTAGCAGCAATGGTGGTAGTTGTGGTAGCGATGGTGGTTGTAGTGATATAGATGGTGGTAGTCATGCTTAGTTCTTGAGATTGTATTGGTGGTGGTAGTGAAGGTTGTGTTGTGGTGAGAGGCGCGGGTTGGATGTCGATTGTGGTGGCTGGGTTACTAGTAGCGATGGTGGTTGTGGTGGTGATGGTAGCGATGGTGGTTGTGGTGGTAATGGTAGTGATGGTATGATGGTGGTTGTGGTGGTAGGATGATGGGCGATGGTGGTGGTGGTAATGGTAGTGATGGTAGCGATGGTGGTTGTGGTGGTAATGTAGTGATGTAGTATATGGTGGTGATGGAAGCGATGGTGGATGTGGTGGTAATGGTAGTGATGGTAGCGATGGTGGTTGTGGTGGTAGTGGTAGTGATGTTGGCGATGGTGGTTGTGGTGATGGTGATTGCGATGATGGTTGTGGTAGTAATGGTAGTGATGGTAGCATGATGGTGGATTGTGAGTGGTAATGAGTAGTGATATGGTAGCGATGGTGGTTGGTAGTTGGTAATGGTAGTGATGGTAGCGATGGTGGTTGTGGTGGTAATGTAGTGATGGTAGTGATAATAGTGGTGATGTGGTAGCGATGGTGGTTGTGGTGGCAATGGTAGCTGATGGTAGTATTAATGGTGGGTGATGGTAGCGAATGGTGGTTTGTGGTGGTAATGGCAGTGATGGTAGTATTAATGGTGGTGATGGAAGCTGATGGTGGTTGTGTTAGTAGTATTTTGTGATGAAATAATAGTGGTGGTAGTAATTCTAGTAATTGGCGTAGTGGTAGTACTAGTAGTAGTGGTAGTACTAGTAGTAGTGGTAGTAGTGGTGGTACTAGTAGTGGTGGTAGTGGTGGTGGAGGAGGATTGATATTGTCCATTAGTGTTCTCATTATCCTGACTGTGAGTTGTGTTGGTGGTGGTGTGTGTTGTGTTGGTGGTGGTGTGTGTTGTGTTAGTGGTGGTGTGTTGTGTTAGTGGTGGTGTGTGTTGTGTTAGTGTGTAGTGGTGCGTGTGTTGTGTTAGTGGTGGTTGTGTTAGTGGTGATGTGTGTGTGTTAGTGGTGATGTGTGTGTGTTAGTGGTGATGTGTGGTGGTGCTGTGTGTGTGTAGTGTGATGTGTGTGTGTTGGGGTGATGTGTGTGTGTGTGTGGTTGTGTGTGTGGTGGTGCTGTGTGTGTGTGGTGGTGATGTGTGTGTGTGTGTGTGTGTGTTAGTGGTGATGTGTGTGTGTGTTGGTGGTGTGTGTGTGGTGGTGATGTGTGTGTGTGTAGTGGTGTGTGTGTGTTGGGGGTGATGTGTGTGTGTTGGTGGTGCTGTGTGTGTGTGTGGTGTGTGTGTGTGTTGGTGGTGTGTGTTGGTGGTGATGTGTGTGTGTTGTTGTGTGGTGGTGTGTGTGTGTGTTGGTGGTGATGTGTGTGTTGTGGTTGTGTGTGTTGGTGGTGGTGTGTGTGTTTTGGTGGTGTTGTTGGTGTGTGTGTGTGGTGTGTGTGTGTTGGTGGTGGTGTGTGTGTGTGTTGGTGGTGGTGTGTGTGTGTGTGTTAGTGGTGATGTGTGTGTTAGTGGTGATGTGTGTGTGTTAGTGGGGTGTGTGTGTGTGTTGGTGGTGGTGTGTGTGTGTGTGTGGTGGTGTGTGTGTGTGTGTTGGTGGTGATGTGTGTGTTGGAGTGTGTGTGTGTGTGTTGGTGGTGGTTGTGTGTGTTGGTGGTGTGTGTGTGTTGGTGTGTGTGTGGTGGTGTGTTGGTGTGTGTGTGTGTGGTGGTGGTGTGTGTGTTGTGTGGTTGGTGTGTGTTGGTGATGTGTGTGTGTGGTGGTGTGTGTGTGTGGTGGTGGTTGTTGTGTGTTGTGGTGATGTGTGTGTGTTAGTGGTGGTGTGTGTGTGTGGTGGTGGTGTGTGTGTGTGGTGGTGATGTGTGTGTGTTGGTGGTGGTGTGTGTGTTAGTGGTGATGTGTGTGTGTGTGTGGTGGTGTGTGTGTGTGTTGGTGGTGATGTGTGTGTGTTGGTGGTGGTGTGTGTGTGTTGGTGTTGGGTGTGTGTGTGAGTGGTGTGTGTGTGTTGGTGGTGGTGTGTGTGTGTTGGTGGTGGTGTGTGTGTGTGGTGGTGGTGTGTGTGTGTGTTGGTGGTGATGGTGTGTGTTAGTGGTGGTGTGTGTGTGTTGGTGGTGATGTGTGTGTGTTGTTAGTGGTGTGTGTGTGTGTTAGTGGTGATGTGTGTGTGTTGGTGATGTGTGTGTGTTAGTGGTGATGTGTGTGTGTTGGTGGTGTGTGTGTGTGTTGGTGGTGTATGTGTGTGTTAGTGGTGCTGTGTGTGTGTGGTGGTGATGTGTGTGTTGGTGGTGATGTGGTGTGTTAGTGGTGATGTGTGTGTGTTAGTGGTGATGTGTGTGTGTAGTGGTGCTGTGTGTGTGTTAGTGGTGCTTGTGTGTGTTAGTGGTGATGTGTGTGTTAGTGGTTTTGTGTGTTGTGGTGATGTGTGTGTGTGGTGTGTGTGTGTGTGGTGTGTGTGTGTGTTAGTGGTGTGTGTGTGTTAGTGGTGTGTGTGTGTGTTAGTGGTGCTGTGTGTGTGTTGGTGGTGTGTGTGTTTGGTGGTGTGTGTGTGTGTTGTGGTGTGTGTGTGTTAGTGTGCTGTGTGTGTGTTAGTGGTGCTGTGTGTGTGTTAGTGGTGCTGTGTGTGTGTTGGTGGTGCTGTGTGTGTGTTGGTGGTGCTGTGTGTGTGGTGGTGCTGTGTGTGTGTTAGTGGTGCTGTGTGTTGTTGGGGGTGCTGTGTGTGTGTTGGTGGTGCTGTGTGTGTTGGTGGTGCTGTGTGTGTGTTGGTGGTGCTGTGTGTGTGTGTTGGTGGTGCTGTGTGTGTGTTGGTGGTGCTGTGTGTGTGTTGGTGGTGATGTGTGTGTGTGGTGGTGCTGTGTGTGTGTTGGTGGTGTGTGTGTGTTAGTGTTGCTGTGTGTGTGGTGGTGTGTGTGTGTGTGTGTTAGTGGTGCTGTGTGTGTGTTAGTGGTGCTGTGTGTGTTAGTGTGTGTGTGTTGTGTGTGTGTGTGTTAGTGGTGCTGTGTGTGTGTTGGTGGTGTGTGTGTGTGTTGGTGGTGCTGTGTGTGTGTTGTTGGTGGTGTGTGTGTGTTAGTGGTGCTGTGTGTGTGGTGGTGTGTGTGTGTGTTGGTGGTGCTGTGTGTGTGTTGGTGGTTATGTGTGTGTTGGTGGTGATGTGTGTGTGTTGGTGGTGGTGTGTGTTGGTGGTGTGTGTGTGTTGGTGGTGATGTGTGTGTGTTGGTGGTGCTGTGTGTGTGTTAGTGGTGCTGTGGTGGTTGTGTGTGTGTTGGTGTGTGTTAGTGGTGCTGTGTGTGTGTTGGTGGTGCTTGTGTGTGTGTTAGTGGTGATGTGTGTGTGTTGTGGTGTGGTTGGTGGGTGCTGTGTGTGTGTTGGTGGTGATGTGTGTGTGTTAGTGGTGATGTGTGTGTGTGGTGGTGCTGTGTGTGTGTTGGTGGTGATGTGTGTGTGTTAGTGGTGATGTGTGTGTGTTGGTGGTGCTGTGTGTTGTGTTGTGGTGATGTGTGTGTGTTGGTGGTGATGTGTGTGTGTGTTGGTGGTGTGGTGTGTGTTAGTGGTGATGTGTGTTGGTGGTGATGTGTGTGTGTTGGTGTGTGTTGGTGTTGTGTGTGTGTTGGGGTGATGTGTGTGTGTTGGTGGTGATGTGTGTGTGTGTTAGTGGTGATGTGTGTGTGTTAGTGGTGATGTGTGTGTTAGTGTTGCTGTGTTGTGATGGTGTATGTGTTGTTAGTGGTGTGTTGTGTTAGTGGTGATGTG
>NW_024730414.1:0-12417 GCF_018991925.1 Homarus americanus
GTGTGGTGTCGCATGCTGGCCAGAGCTATGCTCAGGATATCTTTCCTATTTCGAATCTTATGCCTGGAAGGTTTGGGATCATTATTTTCTGGGTTAGGGACAAAGTCACCATTCTCCTGGTCAGCACTCGGATCAGCCATGGGGAAGTCATTAAACTCTGAATCAACTTGACTCCAATCATCGGCCTTTTTACCTAACCCTGGGCCTTCTCAAGTCTCTTTTCCTCGGCAACTCTTCTCCTCTTCTGTCTCTCTGTGGCAGCCTCCTGTCTCTTGGACTCCGGAATATCTTGGCTAGAAATCATGAGAGCCCCTATACTACCAGTCTTCTCTCTCTGTGCTTTGACAAATGCCAGTTCAAGTCACAGGAATCTTCAGTTCACGCTTGCAAATACAGAGATGTGGGCCTCGGATTAACAGTCACGATCGCATCCAAACTCCAGGACAGAAGAACAATTGGGCACTTGCAAGTAATTATGTCAAATAACTGGTCAGTTGTAGCAAGCTGTCTTCTTTCTGCAGTTTCCTCTCCCAGAGATATCTCTTGCCTTTTCCCAACTGGCTAGCAGTCTCCTTAATCATCCTTCTGACTTGTTATGACTGGAGGCTTGAACTGAGCGTTAGCCAGAGTGTACTGTGCCAAGACAGCTTTGGTCATATCACTGGCAATGTCTTTCTTTGTGTAAGTTCTTTGGTTCTTTTCACTGATTTGCCTGATTAAAACACCGTATCTCAAAGCATCTCTCAATGTAGGCAACTCCGACTTCAGGAGCTCTCTCCCAGACCCAAGATAGTGACTGAGATGGCTGGATTTTTGGTTCCTCGTCCTGACACAAGCAACCATCGCAAATATTATCAACTTATAAATGCATCAGAATCTGAAACAGAAAAAAAATATTGTTAGTTGGGTTGTTAAAGAATGAAGTCAGAAAGCAATGTTCACTATTTAATTGTAATGCACTAATGCAGCTGTACGTTAGATTTTCGATAAATTTCACGCTAAAATTTACCTAGCAAAAGGTTGCAAAATATTGAAACTGAAATTATTTTCTGTTTATATACACTAAAATCTACCAAAAAAGTGATGGGCCATTAATTTTAGCTGATCTTCCCTCCTATGACACACCCTATTATAGAATGGACATAGATTCTTTGGAGAGAGTACAAAGAAGAATGACAAAAATGATCCATAATATTAGAAACCTTCCATATGAAGAAAGACTGAAAAGCTTATGCTTGCATTCATTAGAGAGGCGTAGAGTTAGGGGAGATATGATAGAGGTGTTCAAGTGGGTAAGTGGGATTAACAAGGGTAAAATGGAAGATGTTCTGAAGCTCAGTAATAACGAAATAACTAGAACAAATGGCTTTAAATTAGATAAATTCCGATTCAGAAAGGATATAGGCAAGCACTGGTTTGGTAATAGAGTTGTGGATATGTGGAATAGGCTACCGAGTGCTATAGTAGGATCGGGGACGCTAGGGAGCTTCAAGACGAAGTTGGATAGGCACATGGAAGTGCTGGGATGGGTGTGAAAGGGATCTGCCCTGTATGGGCCAGTCGGCCCCCTGCAGTATCCCACTTTCTTATGTTCTTATGTTCTAAAGAAATAGCCCAAGTTTGAATGTAAATGGAAGTGTTTATTATATTCCATGTAGCAAATGTAATTGTAATTATGTAGGACAGACAGGAAAAACACTGCAGCTCAGAATCAAACAACATAAGTATAATATCAGAACAGTATCTGAAAGCAGTGCCTTGTTCGTTCATGTTAGGAATAATAATCATCCCATTGCTTGGGAAAAAAGCTTAGAAGTATTTAAATCATCTTGTGTCACAGAAAGACTTCTGGTTGAAGCTAGTTTGATTAAGGAATTAAAATCAATAAACCTTAGTGATGGTCAGTTCAAAACTGATAATATGTTACATAAATTTATTTGTCAGTGGCCCAAGGTTAAAAATGCTTTGAAAACCTTTGATCTAGATGTATGATAGTTATTTAGTGGGTCCCTTATTTTTGACCTGACCTGACTAGTCACGTCACCCCCCTTCTCTTAAGCTCCTCTACGTGTGTGTTGATGTGGGGATTAGTGGATGACATCATTATGACCTGACCTGATGTTTTTAAGGTCACCCTGTATATTTAAGCCTCTCTCTGTCCATGTAGTCCAGTTGCATCTGAAGATGTCTTGAATAAAGACGAAAGCTAAGGTGCTCCGTTGTTTCCATTTTCCCGTGTGATTTTATCAAGATTTATCTTATCCACGTTTTCATTGTTGATTTACATGAAATATTTATATATATATATATATATATATATATATATATATATATATATATATATATATATATATATATATATATATATATATATATATATATATATATATATATATATATATATGTATATGTATATATGTATATATGTGTATATATGTATATATATATATATATATGTGCATATATATATATATATATATATATATATATATATATATATATATATATATATACACAACCTGTGGCGCTTGAGATCTCGCATAGCTTGAGGCATCTGTTCACTCTTCCATTTCACACAAGCTACTATTAATTTGTTAATTGTACTTATTATATTATTATTGTTCTTAGTTACTTAGGTTAATTGTATATTTATGTATGTAATTTATATGCATCATTGTCTTACTCTGTTAAGTCAACTCAAGAGTAATGTTAATTAATTATATAAAATATCTAGCAAATGTCTGGATCACGTGAGACGCCTGCTCGGCGTGCCCACGCTCCCCAGTAGCGAAAATCCGTGGCTTAGGTTAGACGTGTCTATTCGTTCTCTAGCCTTGACCTTTGTCTAAGTGCTTTATCAAGTCTTCTGCAATGCCCTAGGGGTATCAGGTATTAGTGACACGTTTAGTTAGGCCTAGGAAGGGATCCTGGTGGTAAGGTATCTCCTGTTTGGTAGGGATAATCATTTTGTATTGATTGTTGTATATATATATTTCGTATGTCTTGTGTAATATAGTAATGTTAAGTAATATTTGTTTTGTCTAACTCCTTACAGTATAGTTTCGCCCTTCCGGCATCACTCTTATTTTATTATACAATTACTTATTCACTTAAATTCATGTTTGCTAATCATTACTCCCTTTAAAACATAAATTGAATTAATTAATTATCTTCCATTTTGTAATTCACTTATTTCAACTGTTCTTACTTTTTCAAGTACATTTAGTTGAGTAGGTATTTGGTGGAGATAATTATTGCCGTGTTCCCTGTTTGTACCTTTATTTGTTAATAACTTGGGGTAGGATTCACTCCCCAAGTATAAAGAGTAGTGGGATCGCGACAATATATATATATATATATACATATACCCAGCTTGGAGAAGGTCGTGCCGATCGTGCTTCCGCTAGAGACCAAGGAAAATGGCCGCTTTGGATCGTTGTGCCGTGGGGGAAGAGGAGGGGAGTGTGGGGAAGGACGACCTCCTTGCCACGCTGTTAAGGCAGCTGGGGCAGTTGAGGAGTGAGGTTGACACTCTAAAGGGGGAAAATGAAGCCCTCAGGATGGAACTCCTTCAGGTAGGTGTCCTGCCTAGCAGGACACCTGCGAAGGAGGAGCAGGCGTGGAGAGTGGTTGTCTCCAAGGGGACTAGGGTCAGGCTTAGGAAAGCTGACCAGGGTGTGGAGTGCAGTAACCCTTACCAGGTGCTGCAGGAAGCTGGAGAGGAAGAGAAGAGGCAGGACGGTATGGATCAAGGAGAGGAAAGGGCAGTTGTACAAACCCTGCCCACAGGTAAGGTCGTGGTAGTTGGTGACAGCCAGGTGAGGTTTATGGATAGGGCTTTTTGTGCGAGAGACAGGAAACGTAGGACTAGGGTATGTTTTTCTGGGGCTGGGATAGGGCATGTAGCCGAGAGGTTAGACAGAGTTTTGTCAGGGGAGGGTACCAATCCAGTAGTGTGTCTTAGTGTGGGAGGAAACGACATAGGTAAGGTTAGGAGTGAGGAACTTTTCAAGAGGTATAGGGAGGCGCTGGGGAAGATTAGAGATAGGGGAGGGATCCCGATAGTATGTGGTGTCTTGCCTAGAAGAGGGGTTGGTCGTGAATGGCTCTCCAGGGCAATTGCTATTAATTGCCGACTGGAAAATCATTGTGTAAACAATGGTTGGGCATTCATTGATGACTGGCAACGATTTTATGGCAACGACTACCTGTACTGTCGCGACGGAGTACACTTGTCTCGTGAGGGGGTAAAGACGTTGTCTGCATCCCTGGAGCGTGAAAATGTCACTCCGAAAGGGGGTTTCGCCAGTAGAGAGGGGTCGGGGGAAAATGGGAGTCAAAAAACAAGCAGGTCCTGGGAAGTAGTGAAACAGAAGTAGATAATGCTGAAAATATAGTTAGTCATAATAACAAACATCAAAGTAATAAATGTAAAACAGATAGAAACGGAAGAAATATATTGAGTGTTTATTATACTAATAGTAGAAGCCTGTGTAACAAAATGGACCAGCTCAGGGCCATTGTTAGTAAAGAGAACATAGATATAATTGCAATAACGGAAACATGGATAAATTCAAACAGCAAGCATTTTTTAGCAGAATTCCATATTCCAGGATATAACCTAGTTAAATTTGACAGAGTAGGAAGGAGAGGTGGCGGTGTAGCAGTGTATATCAGGGTGTCATTAAAAAGCTGCAATAAATCAAACATTAAAACAAATAGCGACAATGAAAGTATTTGGGTAGAGATTGGTGAGGGTAGTGAATCCGTAGTCATTGGTGTTATATATAGACCACCTAATTTGAGTAGGAACGATGGTAAATTGCTATGGGAGGAAATAAAGAAGGCATCTGATAGAAACAATGTATGTATTCTAGGCGATTTCAACTTTTCAGGCATAGATTGGAAAAATCAACTTGGCGATAATGAATCTGAAGATTTTCTAGAAGTAGTACAAGATAGTTTTTTATATCAATTCATAAACTCGCCCACTAGAGGAAATAATATCCTCGATTTAGTTCTCAGTAATAATGAAAATCTAGTAAAAGATGTTGGGATTGGAGACGAACTAGGAAACAGTGATCATAAAGCCATATATTTTAACATAATATGGGATGGCAGGAAGAAGGAAAATTCGGCCTTGATCCCGGATTTTAGGAAGGCTAATTAGGGTAGCTTAAGGAGAGACCTAAGGGATGACCCTATGGTCAAATTAATCCCCACACCTCAGAAACTGTCAACAGGACAGGATAACCCCGAATTTGGTGCAACTACTTATGAACAATTTATTGCGACAATCAATAATACTTAAAAATAAACACATCCCTAAAAAGAAAATTCGAATCGTCTGGAACCAACCAAAATGGATGAATAATAGACTCTTAGATCTTCTGGGGAAAAAAGAATTATATAGAAAAGAAGTTAAGAAAGGCTGAAAATCACTTACTTGGTTGCTATCAGAACCTAACAAGACCAAGGTAAAACAGAAATTAGGAAAGAAAGTAAAGAGAAATTATATGAAATCAAGGTAGCAAACGAATCGAAAAAATAACCCCCAAAGCTTTTCATCAACTGTATAAATCAAAGGTTAGAGATACAATAGGTCCCCTTAAAACTACGACAGGAGAAATGACTGATGATGAGTTAGAAATGTGTAGTACGTTAAATAGTCATTTTCGCTCCGTATTCACACATGAAAACCTAGCACAGTTTCCAGAAGTTCATAAGGTATATAACGACAGTATAGAAAATATGTTGATGAATATCAATATTACTAGTAACGATGTGCTTAAAGTAATTAACAAACTGAAGCCTCATAAATCGCCTGGTCCAGACGAGGCATATGCTAGAATATTAAAAGAATGTAGAGATGAGTTGAGTAATCCATTAGCAGTTTTATTTAATAAGTCATTAGAATGCAGACTAGTACTTGACGACTTACCAAATGTAGTTCGATTTTTCAAAAAGGGGTGATAAATCAATAGCATCAAGTGCAAATCCCCATTGATCTCCACACGTCAATCGCCGCGACGAAGTTATAGAGTCAATTATTGCTACAAAATCAAGCCACCTTGAAACGATTCAACTTAATTCATTCTTCTCATACGCGGGTTCACCCAGGGGCGTTCTTGTCTCTAAATTTGTAGGTTTTCTCAGAAGTATATAATGGTAGATAATGATAAGTCATATGATATAATTTATTTTAGATTTCAGTAAAGCATTCGATAAGGAGTCCCTCATGAGAGATTGATAAGGAAGGTAAAGCACATGGAATAGGTGGATTCAGTATTAAAATGGATTGGGTCATGGTTAACTGGTAGGAAACAAGAGTCAGCATAAATGGATTAAGTCAGACTGGGGTCTTGGTCAAAAGCGAGGTTCCCCAGGGATCTGTATTAGAGCCCTCTGCTGTTGTTTATTCATTAATGATCTTGATTTAGGCATAACTAGTAGGATTAGTAAATTTGCAGATGATACCAAAATGGGGAAGTGACAAGAATTCAGACAGTGACTTTGAACACCTTCAAAGAGATCTAGATACCTTACATGAGTGGTCAGTAGACTGGCAAATGAATTTTAACACTGATAAATGCAAGGTACTACAGATAGGGAAGACGAATACAAACGTTAAGTATAAACTAGGTAACACGGAAATAGAAAACTCAGTTTGTGAAAAAGATCTAGGTGTATTTGTTAGCAACGACTTGAAACCTAGAAAACAATGCATTAGCGTTCGCAACAAGGCAAACAGGATTCTTGGGTTCATATCTAGGTCTGTGAGCAACAGAACTACTGACGTTATCTTGAAACTTTACCTAGCATTAGTGAGGCCACACATGGATTATGCTGTTCAGTTCTGGTGTCCTTATTATAGAATGGACATAGATTCTTTGGAGAGAGTACAAAGAAGAATGACAAAAATGATCCATAATATTAGAAACCTTCCATATGAAGAAAGACTGAAAAGCTTAGGCTTACATTCATTAGAGAGGGCGTAGAGTTAGGGGAGATATAATAGAGGTGTTCAAGTGGGTAAGTGGGATTAACAAGGGTAAAATGGATGATGTTCTGAAGCTCAGTAATAACAAAATAACTAGAACAAATGGCTTTAAATTAGATAAATTCCGATTCAGAAAGGATATAGGCAAGCACTGGTTTGGTAATAGAGTTGTGGATATGTGGAATAGGCTACCGAGTGCTATAGTAGGATCGGGGACGCTAGGGAGCTTCAAGACGAAGTTGGATAGGCACATGGAAGTGCTAGGATGGGTGTGAAAGGGATCTGCCCTGTATGGGCCAGTCAGCCTCCTGCAGTATCCCACTTTCTTATGTTCTTATATATATATATATATATATATATATATATATATATATATATATATATATATATATATATATATATATATATATATATATATATATATATAGTGTTACGACCCTAGGCCTTTAAGGGTGTACCAAAATTACAAATTCAACTTCTCTTTATATTATAGGTCCAAGGAATAGATCCCACCAAAATCATCACCTCATTACTATGGGGAATATTGAAACACCTGCAGTAGTTTTAGTTACAGAATATATTAACAAATAAACAATAAAATAAATAAATCAGTATGCACAAAAATAAACAAATACAAGTTAAATCTGATCAAATAAATGACTCAACCGAGTGACAAAATAATGAACACAAAAGTAAAGACTTGTTTAGTCTAGAAACTACGATGAACAACGTGGTCTATACACAACACGAAACCTCATAAATAAGTAAGTTATTTTCCGTGGAACTCTAAAATATGATTAACAACAATCTTTCAAAAATAATACTTTACTTGGTATTATAAAAGTCGAGCAAGGTTTACACGTTATACCACTAGAAACATACTTTTTTTTTTTTTATTGGGCACTCCCCTACATCCTTGTGTAAGGTGAAGCGCAGAAGCATTTACAGTGCCCAACAGGGAAGCATGCTAAGTTCATGCTTGCCTTTATGTCTCATGAGTCAAGGGCGTAAAAGCCTGAAGAGTCAAGGGCATAGAAGCCTGAAGAGTCAATGGTTTATGTCATCAAGTTATTGGAAGCTCCAACAACTTGTCCCCGAATATGAATTCGCAACTTTCGATTTACACCAGGTACCTATTTCAATGCTAGGTGAACAGGGACTAATGGGGGCAAGGAAGTATGTCCAAACAACTTCCACCGGCCCGGGAATCTAACCCGTGACATCTCGCTTGCGAAGGCAAGAGCGGTACCACTCTACCACCAGCACCCCCTAGAAACATACTGTACAGTAAGAAAGGAGATACTCTGTACTTAACTTAACACTACCTGGCCCATACTAAAGTAAACAAAATTGTCCAGCTTGTACATGCCGTTACTCAAATTCATGTTGAATGCTTCGGTATGTTTAATAAGACTAGATTCTATGATGTTCCTACTATCAATTGAATTACATGGTAATATTGAGGAGGTATTATCCCAGTCAATGCAATGCTTGTTATCCCTCAAATGAACAAACAGAGCATTGGATTCCTGGCCTGTCCTAACACTGTATTTGTGTTGTTTAATTCTAGTTGCAAGATCTTTACCTGTCTGGCCTAAGTAAAACATATTACATTCCTTGCAAGGAACTTTATAAATGCAACCAATTGTGTTGTTGGGGGGAGTTCTTGATTAACATTTGTTTAACAGTGCATGAGTTTTTAAATGCCACATTGACGTTCCAGGTTTTTAGCTGTGCAGGAATGTGTGAGAAATTTTTGTGAAATGGTAATATTAAGATATTCTTATGGTCATGGGTGGGCTTGGGGTCAGTTCTATAAAAAGTTTTCTTAGTAATGTTTAAGCATTTGTCTATGAAAGATCTAGGGTATTTAAGGTTTGAGCCAATATTATATATATATTTGTATTCCTCATCGATGAATTCCGGACTGCAAATTCTCAAAGCACGTAAAAACATTGTTGAAAATACTGACTGTTTGACTTTATTATGGTGGGCAGAATAATAATGAATGTATGAACACACATTAGTTGGTTTTCTATAAATACTGAACTTAAAAGTGTTACCTATTCTGTGTGGTTTTCTATAAATACTGAACTTAAAAGTGTTACCTATTCTGTGTATGAGACAGTCTAGGAATGGCAATTTACAGTCTTGCTCTAATTCCACAGTGAATTTGATCGAGGGGGCTAAGTTGTTAAGTTGTGGCAGGAAAGCTTTTAGGTCCTCATTACATGGCCAGAGACATAATACATCATCAACATATCTAAACCAGACTGCTGAGGGTGGTAAAATATTACTTAATAGTTTCTTTTCAAAGAATTCCATATATAAGTTGCTTAATACAGGTGAGAGTGGGTTACCCATTGCCATACCAAATTTTTGAGCATAATATTCCCCATTGAATTCGAATTTGCAATCCTTAATACATAGTTTGATGAGTTCGATGAAGTCGTCTTTCGAGACGGGCAGTGAAATGTTATCCAGGGAATCTATGAGGAACTCTAGTAAATCATCAACTGGGACCTTTGTAAAGAGTGACGTTACATCAAAGCTGACCAGTTTAAAATCATGATTAATGTGTAAGTTATTGAGTTTATCAACCAGATCCATATTATTCTTGATATTGGAGTTAGAAATGTTGCCAACTAGGGGATTTAGTAAATAAACTAACCATTTAGATAGTTTATAAGAGATTGACCCAACTGAGCTAATGATGGGTCTTGCTGGGTTATTGGGCTTGTGGGTCTTGATTACACCGTACATGTATGGCAGTGGAGGGGACGTTGAAGTAAGATGTTTAATGAGCATAGCTTTGCCTCTCAATAGGGACTTCAGTTTTTTGTTGAACTGGGTGTTGACAGTGTTGAGAGGATTATTTATGAGTTTAGAATATGTTGTAGTATCACATAAGAGGTCATTCATTTTAGAGATATAGTCATCTTTGTTTAAGATCACTACTGTGTTGGCTTTATCTGCTTTAGTGACATGTAGATCCTTATTTTTCTTTAGGGCTTGGATTGCTTTGGTGAATCTTTCTGGACAGTTTGGAACACAAGGCTTGGACATAGATGCATACACAACACCTTTACACATGTTCACTTCTTCACTTGTCAAATTACTGAATTTCTCCAAATTGCAAAATGCTCTGGCTATGTCAACACTGTCGACTCCCTTGTTAGAACCATCAAAACTTAAACCATAGCCGAGGGCACACAAGGTATCATTGTCTAGTTGTTTCGAGGAGAGATTCACTACACAGTTGTTATTGGCATCCTTAGTCCAATCACTATTTCTAATAAGGAGTGCCAATTTGTGGTCTATCTTGGCTTGAAGATCAGAACGCTCACGTCTCAGGTTATCAAAACAGTAGTCTAACATGAACTTTTTCCAATAGCTCGGTGAGGTCATATTAAAAGCGCGCTTTTTTTGTCTTACAATACGGAAGGCTTCATCCACTTCAATTTTCTTTATTTCAAAATGTTTCTTAAGGATGATTTCTTGGAACTCATCAAAGGGGCGGTCAGACATCTTCAGGACACGTTGTGGTAGGATTGATCTAGGCATAACTTTTTCACTGAGGCATGTCTGGAGAAATTTCAAACGTATTTTCAATTTGTGGGCCTTGATCATCGAAGAGGAGTATTCAGTAACGAAAGGAGACAGTCCAGGACAGCTTGTAGAGAGGATGAAGAAGTGACGCGTGGAATCCATTTATGCAAGTAAATCACTGTAGGTGCGCGTGATCTAGGTATATATATATACATATATATATATATATATATATATATATATATATATATATATATATATATATATATATATATATATATATATATATATATATATATATATATATATATATATATATATATATGTAATATTCAGAAATTTCAAATGCCCCGCCATTAGCGATACTGAGCGTTCAAGGTCGTCTGAGGGAAGAGAGCGCTCTCCGCACATAGCGAGAGGTTGTGGAACTAGGCCTAAGTGATATTAAATGTAATTTGCCGAATTAATAATGATGCGATTCATGAAGTTAAGGGACTATTATTGAATTTGAAATTATTATAGATCGTTTATCAGTCTGAATAATGTCACGGGTGTCCCAAGGAGTTATTAGTTAGGCGGAAAATATGTCATGTAGGCCTAAGCTAGCGCCTTGGAGAGACGCGCGCTGGCTGGTACTCAGTCACGGGGAGCATTCAGACAAACAAGACGTCCCTGCGCGTCCGTCACAGAAATAGTCACGTGGCCTAGTCACCTGTGCTGCGCTATTGCAGTATAACAAGTAAGTCTCATTCAATCTCAGACAGGGTTTAGATAGGGCAGTGATAAAGTAAACTAGAGCTAACAGTGAGTTCATTTCAGGGTTTCCGTAGAACCCACTTGACCGGAGTTGACCGGAGTTTGACTGCGAAGGTGATGACTGCGAGAGATTGACTGCCGTTGATGATTGAGGGTGGCGATTGTCGCCATTGGACCGATTAGTGTAGGCCTGTCACTGTTTAGCGGGGTATCAAAGGATCTCTTGAGGGAATCTAGCCGTCTGGGTGCCCAGCTGACGACGGGACGATCGTTGGGGTCATCAGTTCTCCTCTACCTCGGCTCACAACACCACATGTCTCGAGCAGCTTAGTGAAACCCTCTTGCTAACGGGAAGCTAAAGCTTCTCTCAACTGTACAAGGTCTGATTGGCTCACTCCTTTCTGCTTTATGGATGTACCGGGGGTAAAGTGAAGCTAGCTGAGTGATACAGGGTCGCACACTGAGACCATGAGTCTAGGGGATACCTAGAGGAACATTTTATCTCCCTTATTACGGGTGTATGTTGAGTTGGGTGGAGCATGGTTCACGGGTATGGGTGGACCCAGTCACAATCCAATAATAGTGACAATATATTTGGGTGTAGTTAATACCATTGCTCAGTTACTGATATTATCTTGACGTGTGTAGTTTAATATTTCTTAAATAATTTTGATAGTATTGTTTTTTGAATGTTTGTGTCACTAAGTGGAACCAGAGTGATACTGTGATTTGATTCTTTTAATGCATCTAATTTTTCTTCATAATTCCGATCTCAGGTATAACCTTTGTTCCCCAGAGTAGTGGTTAAGTTAGGTTAGGAAGTGTGCATCTGTTGGGGTGATATAATTTTGTTGAGTGCCCTTAAGGCCTATTCATTGTAGAGTATTTAATTTCTTATTTTTTAATACCATTTCCTCAGTGACTGATATTATTTTGTTGAAAGCCCTTAAGGCCTATTCATTGTAGAGTTAATAATTTCTTATTTTTATACCACTTCCGCAGTGGTGGATATTATTCTGTGAAAGCCCTTAAGGCCTGTTTCATGTGTGCAAGCAACATTTCTTAATACTTCAAATTTATTGTTGCCTGAGTTTCTAATAATGTCTATATCA
>NW_024730415.1:0-23455 GCF_018991925.1 Homarus americanus
TATAACAAAGTCCCCTGATCGAGTATAACAAAGTCCCTGTTCGAGTCTAACAAAGTCCCCTTATCGCGTATAACAAATTCCCCTTATCGAGTATAACAAAGTCCCCTTATCGAGTATAACAAAGTCTGGTGATCGAGTATAAGAAAGGACCCTGGTCGAGTATAACAAAGTCCCTCATCGAGTATAGCAAACGTCTCCTGATCGAGTTTAACAAAGTCCACTGATCGAGTATAAAAAAGTCCCTTGGTCCAGTATAACAAAGTCCGCTGATCGAGTATAAAAATGTCCAATGGCCCAGTATAACAGAGTCCCCATATCGAGCATAACAAAGTCCCCTGATCGATTATAACAAAGTCCCCTGGTCGAGTATAGCAAAGGGCCCTGATCGAGTAAGACAAAGTCCCCTGATCGAGTATAACAAATTCCTCTTATCGAGTATAAGAAAGTCCCCTTATCGAGTATAACAAAGTCTGGTGATCGAGTATAACAAAGGCCCCTGGTTGAGTATAACAAAGTCCCTGATCGAGTATAACAAAAGGCCCCTGATCGAGTATAACAAAGTCCCCTGATCGAGTATATAAAAGTCCCATGGTCCAGTAAAACAAAGTCCGCTGATCGAGTATAAAAGAGTCCCCTGGCCCAGTATAACAAAGTCCCCATATCGAGCATAACAAAGTCCCCTGATCGATTATAACAAAGTCCCCTGGTCGAGTATAACAAAGCCCCCTGGACGAGTATAACAAAGTTCCCTTAGCGAGTATAACAAAGTCCGTTGATTGAGTATAACAAAGGGCCCTGGTCGAGTATAACAAAGTCCCCTAATTGAGTATAACAAAAGTACCCTGATCGAGTATAAAAAAGTCCCCTGATCGAGTATAAAAAAGTCCCCTGGTCCAGTATAACAAAGTCCGCTGATCGAGTATAAAAAAGTCCCCTGGCCCAGTATAACAAAGTCCCTATATCAAGCATAACAAAGTGCCCTGATTGATTATAACAAAGTCCCTGGTCGAGTATAGCAAAAGGCCCTAATCGAGTAAGACAAAGTCCCCTGATCGAGTATAAGAAAGTCCCCTGATCGAGTATAACAAAGACCCCTGATCGAGTATAACAAAGTCCCCTAGTCCAGTATAACAAAGTCCCTTGATAGAGTATAACACATCCCCTGATGGAGTATAACAAAGTCTCCTGGCCCAGTATAACAAAGTTCCCTTATCGAGTTTAACAAATTCCCCTTATCGAGTTTAACAAAGTTCCCTTATCGAGTATAACAAAGTCCGGTGATCGAGTATAACAAAGGCCCCTGGTCGAGTATAACAAAGTCCCCTGATCGAGTTTAACAAAATTCCCCTGATCGAGTATAATAAAGTCCCCTGATCGAGAATATAAAAGTCCCATGGTCCAGTATAGCACAGTCCCCTGATCGAGTATAACAAAGCCCACTGGACGAGTATAACAAAGACCCCTGAACCGAGTATAACAAAGTCCCCTGATCGAGTGTAACATATCCCCTGATCGAGTATAACAAAGTCCTCTGATCGAGTATAACATATCCCCTGATCGAATATACCAAAGTCCTCTGCTCGAGTATAACAAAGTCCTCTGGTTGAGTATAACAAAGTCCCTGATCGAGTATAAAAAAGTCCCTTGATCGCATATAACAAAGTCCCCTGAACCGAGTATAACAAAGTCCCCTGACCCAGTATACCATATCCCCTGATCGAGTATAACAAAGTCCCAGGTGGAGTATAACAAAGTCCCCTGGTCGAGTATAAAAAAGTTTTCTAATCGAGTATAACATATCCCCTGATCGAGTATAACAAAGCCTCCTCATCGAGTATAATAAAGTCCCCTGATCGAGTATAACGAAGCCAACTGCTCGAGTATAACAAACTCCCCTGATCGAGTATAACAAAGGCCCCTGATCGAGTCTAAAAAAGGCCCCTGATCGAGTCTAAATAAGGCCCCTAATCGAGTATAACAAATTCCCCTGATCTAGTATAACAAAGGCCCCTCATCGAGTATAACAAAGGCGCCCCATCGAGTATAACAAAGTCCCCTGATTCAGTATAACAAAGCCGCCTAATCGAGTATAAGAAAGTCCCCTGGTCGAGTATAAGAAAGTCCCCTGTTCGAGTCTAACAAAGTCCCCTTAACGAGTATAACAAATTCCCCTTATCGAGTATAACAAAGTCCCCTTATCGAGTACAACAAAGTCTGGTGATCGAGTATAACAAAGGCCCCTGGTCGAGTATAACAAAGTCCCTCATCGAGTATAGCAAATGTCTCCTGATCGAGTTTAACAAAGTCCACTGATCGAGTATAAAAAAGTCCCATGGTCCAGTATAACAAAGTCCGCTGATCGAGTATAAAAAAGTCCCCTGGCCCTGTATAACAAAGTCCCCATATCGAGCATAACAAAGTCCCCTGATCGATTATAACAAAGTCCCCTGGTCGAGTATAGCAAAGGGCCCTGATCGAGTAAGACAAAGTCCCCTGAACGAGTATAACAAATTCCTCTTATCGAGTATAAGAAAGTCCCCTTATCGAGTATAACAAAGTCCCCTGATCGAGTATAACAAAGGCCCCTGGTCGAGTATAACAAAGTCTCCTGGTCCAGTATAACAAAGTCCCCTGATCGAGTATAACATATCCCCTCTTCGAACGATAACAATGTCTCCTGGCGCAGTATAACAAAGTCCCCAGATCGAGCTTAACAAAGTCCCCTGATCGAATATAACAAAGTCCCCTGGTCGAGTATAACAAAAAGCCCTCATCGAGTAAGACAAAGGCCCCTGCTCGAGTATAACAAAGTCCCCTGATCCTAGTATAACAAAGCCCACTGGACGAGTACAACAAAGTCCCCTGAACCGAACATAACAAAGTCCCCTGATCGAGTATAACATATCCCCTGATCGAGTATAACAAAGTCCCTGGTGGAGTATAACAAAGTCCCCTGGTCGAGTATAACAATGTTTTCTAATCGAGTATAACAAAGGCCCCTGGTCGAGTGTAACAAAGTCCTCTGATCGAGTATTACAAAGTCCCCTGTTCGAGTATAACAAAGTCCCCTAATCAAGTATAACAAAGTCCCCTGATCGAGTATAACATATCCCCTGATCGAATATACCAAAGTCCCTTTATCGAGTATAACAAAGTCCCTTGATCGAGTATAACAAAGTCCCCTGGTCGAGTATAACAAAGTCCCCTAATCAAGTATAACAAAGTCCCCTCATCGAGTATAACAAAGCCGCCTAATCGAGTATAACAAAGTCCCCTGTTCGAGTCTAACAAAGTCCCCTTATCGAGTATAACAAATTCCCCTTATCGAGTATAACAAAGTCCCCTTATCGAGTATAACAAAGTCCGGTGATTGAGTATAACAAAGGCCCCTGTTCGAGTATAACAAACTCCCGTGATCGAGTATAACAAAAGTCCCTTGATCGAGTATAACAAAGTCCCCTGGTCGAGTATAACAAAGTCCCCTAATCAAGTATAGCAAAGTCCCCTCATCGAGTATAACAAAGCCGCCTAATCGAGTATAACAAAGTCCCCTGGACGAGTATAACAAAGTTTTATAATCGAGTATAACAAAGGCCCCTGGTCAAGTAAAACAAAGTCCTCTAATCGAGCACAACAAAATTCCCCTGATCGAGTATAACAAAGTCCCCAAATCAAGTATAACAATGTCCCCTAATCGAGTATAACATATCCCTGACCGAGTATAACAAAGTCCTCTGGTCGAGTATAACAAAGTCCCCTGATCGAGTATAACAAAGTCTCCTGGTCGAGTATAACAAACTCCCCTGGTCGAGTATAACAAAGCCCCCTCATCGAGTATAACAAAGGCCCCTCATCGAGTATAACAAAGTCACCTGATTGAGTATAACAAAGTCCCCTGATCGAGTATAACAAAGTCCCATGATTGAGTATACCAAATTTCCATGATCGAGTATAATAAAGTCCCCTGATAGCGTATAACAAAGTCCTTTGGTCGAGTATAAGAAAGTCCCCTAATCGAGTATAACAAAGGCCCCTCATTGAATATAACAAAGTCCATTGGTCAAGTATAAAAAAGTCCACTGGTCGAGTATAACAAAGTTCCCAGATCGAGTATAACAAAGGCCCCTCATCCAGTATAACAAAGTCCATTGGTCAAGTATAAAAAAGTCCCCTTGTCGAGTATAACAAAGTCCCTCAGCGAGTATAAGAAAGTCCCCTGATCGAGTATAACAAAGCCCCGTAGATAAGTATAACAAAGTGCCATGATCGAGTATAAGTAAGTTCTTGATCGAGTATAACAAAGTCCCCTGGTCCAATATAACAAAGACCCTCATCGAGTATATCATATCCCCTGATCGAGTATAACAAAGTCTCCTGGCCCAGTATAACAAAGTCCCCTAATCGAGTATAACAAAGCCCGCTTGACGAGTATAACAAAGTCCCCTGACCGAGTTTAACAAAGCACCCAGGACGAGTATAACAAACTCCCCTGATCGAGTATAACAAAGTCCCCTGGTCGAGTATAACAAAGTCCCCTGGTCCAGTATAACAAAGTCCCCTGATCGAGTATAACATATCACCTGATCGAGTATAACAACGTCTCCTGGCCCAGTATAACAAAGTCCCCAGATCGAGCATAACACAGTCCCCTGATCGATTACAACAATGTCCCCTGGTCGAGTATAACAAAGTCCCCTTATCGAGTATAACAAAGTCCCCTGATCCTATTATAACAAAGTCCACTAGACGAGTAGAACAAAGTCCCCTGAACCGAGTATAACAAAGTCCCCTGATCGAGTAAAACATAACCCCTGATCGAGTATAACAAAGTCCCTGGTGGAGTATAACAAAGTCCCCTGGTCGAGTATAACAAAGTTTTCTAATCGAGAATAACAAAGGCCCCTCATCGAGTATAACAAAGTCCATTGGTCAAGTATAAAAAAGTCCCCTGGTCGAGTATAACAAAGATTCCCTGATCGAGTATAACAAAGTACCCTGGTTGAGTATAGCAAAGTCCTCTGATCGAGTATAACAAAGCCTCCTCATCGAGTATAACAAAGTCCCCTGAATGAGTATAACAAAGCCGCCTAATCGAGTATAACAAAGTCCCCTGGCCCAGTATAACAAAGTCCCCATATTGAGCATAACAAAGTCCCCAGATTGATTATTACAAAGTCCCTGGTAAAGTATAGCAAAAGGCCCTGATCGAGTAAGACAAAGTCCCCTGATCGAGTATAAGAAAGTCCCCTGATCGAGTATAACAAAGACCCCTGGACGAGTATAACAAAGTCCCCTGATCGAGTATAACAAAGTCCCCCGGTCCGGTATAACAAAGTCCCCTGATCGAGTATAACACATCCCCTGATCGAGCATAACAAAGTCTCCTGGCCCAGTATAACAAAGACCCCAGATCGAGCATAACAAAGTCCCCTGATCGATTATAACAAAGTCCCCTGACCGAGTAAAACAAAGGACTCTGGTCGAGTATAACAAAGTCCCCTGGTCGAGAATAATAAAGTCCCCTGATATTAGAATAACAAATCCTCTGGTCGAGTATAAAAAAGTCCCCTGATCGAGTATAACAAAGTCCCCTGCTCGAGTATAACAAAGTTCCCTGATCGAGTATAACAAAGGCCCCTCATCGAGTATAACAAAGCCCCTTCATCGAGTATAACAAAGGCACCTAATCGAGTAAAACTAAGTCCCCTGATTGAGTATAACAAAGTCCCCTGGTCGAGTATAACAAAGTCCTCTGGTTGAGTATAAAAAAATCCCCTGATCGGGTATAACATATCCCCTGATCGAGTATAACAAAGTACTCTGGTCGAGTAAAAAAAAGTCCCCTGATCGAGTATAACAAAGGTCCCTCATCGAGTACAACAAACGCCATTGGTCAAGTATAAAATAGTCCCCTGGTCGAGTATAACAAAGTCCCCTGATCGAGTATAACAAAGCCTCCTCATCGAGTATAACAAAGTCCCCTGATCGAGTATAACAAAGCCCCCCTGCTCGAGTATAAGAAAGTCCCCTGGTCGAGTATAACAAAGTCCCCTGTTCGAGTCTAACAAAGTCCTCTTATCGAGTATAACAAATTCCCCTTATCGAGTATAACAAAGTCCCCTTATCGAGTATAACAAAGTTCGTTGATCGAGTATAACAAAGTTTCCTGGCCCAGTATAACAAAGTCCCCAGATCGAGCATAACAAAGTCCCCTGATCGATTACAACAAAGTCCCCTGGTCGAGTATAACAAAGTGCCCTGATTGAGTAAGACAAAGTCACATGATCGAGTATAACAAAGTCCCCTGATCCTAGTATAACAAAGCCCACTAGACGAATATAACAAATTCACCTGAACCGAGTATAACAAAGTCCCCTGAGCGAGTATAACATATCCACTGATCGATTATAACAAAGTCCCTGGTGGAGTATAACAAAGTCCCCTGGTCGAGTATAACAAAGTTTTCTAATCGAGTATAACAAAGGCCCCTGGTCAAGTATAACAAAGGCCCCTCATCGAGTATAACAAAGTCCATTGGTCAAGTATAAAAAATACCCCTGGTCGAGTATAACAAAGTCCCCTGATCGAGTATACCAAAGTCCCTTGGTCGAGTATAGCAAAGTCCCCTGATCGAGTATAACAAAGCCTCCTGAGCGAGTATAACAAAGTCCCCTGATCGAGTATAACAAAGCCCACTACTCTAGTATAAGAAAGTCCCCTGATCGAGTATAACAAAGTCCCCTGATTGAGTATAACAAAGGCCCGTAATCGAGTCTAAAAATGGCCCCTAATCGAGTATAACAAAGTCCCCTGATCTAGTATAACAAAGTCCCCTCATCGGTGTATAACAAAGGCCTCTCATCGAGTATAATAAAGTCCCCTGATTGAGTATAACAAAGCCGCCTAATCAAGTATACCAAAGTCCCCTGATCGAGATTAACAAAGTCCCCTGTTCGAGTCTAAGAAAGTCCCCTTATCGAGTTTAACAAATTCCCCTTATCGAGTATAACAAAGTCCCCTTATCGAGTATAACAAAGTCTGGTGATCGAGTATAACAAAGTCTGGTGATCGAGTATAACAAAGTCCCCTGATCCTAGTATAACAAAGCCCACTGGACGAGTATAACAAAGACCCTTGAACCGAGTATAACAAAGTCCCCTGATCGAGTATAACATATCCCTTGATCGAGTATAACAAAGTCCTCTGATCGAGTATAACATATCCCCGGATCGAATATACCAAAGTCCTCTGCTCGAGTATAACAAAGTCCCTGGTCGAGTATAGCAAAACGCCCTGATCGAGTAAGACAAAGTCCCCTGATCGAGTATAAGAAAGTCCCCTGATCGATTATAACAAAGTCCCCTGATTGAGTATAACAAAGGCCCCTGATCGAGTCTAAATAAGGCCCCTAATCGAGTATAACAAAGTCCCCTGATCTAGTATAACAAAGGCCCCTCATCGAGTATAACAAAGGCGCCTCATCGAGTATAACAAAGTCCGCTGATTGAGTATAACAAAGCCGCCTATTCGAGTATAAGAAAGTCCCCTGGTCGAGTATAAGAAAGTCGCCCTGTTCGAGTCTAACAAAGTCCCCTTTTCGAGTATAAAAAATTCCCCTTATCGAGTATAACAAAGTCCCCTTATCGAGTATAACAAATTCTGGTGATCGAGTATAACAAAGGCCCCTGGTCGAGTATAATAAAGTCCCTCATCGAGTATAACAAAAGTCCCCTGATCGAGTTTAACAAAGTCCACTGATCGAGTGTAAAAAAGTCCCATGGTCCAGTATAACAAAGTCCGATGATCGAGTATAATAAAGTCCCTTGGCCCAGTATAACAAAGTCCCCATATCGAGCATAACAAAGTCCCCTGATCGATTACAACAAAGTCCCCTGGTCGAGTATTGCAAAGGGCCCTGATCGAGTAAGACAAAGTCCCCTGATTGAGTATAACAAATTCCTCTTATCGAGTATAACAAAGTCCCCTTATCGAGTATAACAAAGTCCCCTGATCGAGTATAACAAAGGCCCCTGGTCGAGTATAACAAAGTCTCCTGGTCCAGTATAACAAAGTCCCCTGATCGAGTATAACATATCCCCTGTTCGACGATAACAATGTCTCCTGGTGCAGTATAACAACGTCCCCAGATCGAGCTTAACAAAGTCCCCCGATCGATTATAACAAAGTCCCCTGGTCGAGTATAACAAAGGGCCCTCATCGTGTAAGACAAAGTCCCTTGCTCGAGTATAACAAAGTCCCCTGAGCCTAGTATAACAAAGCCCACTGGACGAGTATAACAAAGTCCCCTGAACCGAGCATAACAAAGTCCCCTGATCGAGTATAACATATCCCCTGATCGAGTATAACAAAGTCCCTTGTGGAGTATAAGAAAGTCCCCTGGTCGAGTATAACAATGTTTTCTAATCGAGTATAACAAAGGCCCCTGTTCGAGAATAACAAACTCCCCTGATCGAGTATAACAAAAGTCCCTTGATCGAGTATAACAAAGTCCCCTGGTCGAGTATAACAAAGTCCCCTAATCAAGTATAACAAAGTCCCCTGATCGAGTATAACATATCCCCTGATCGAATATACCAAAGTCCCCTTATCGAGTATAACAAAGTCCGGTGATCGAGTATAACAAAGGCCCCTGTTCGAGAATAACAAACTCCCCTGATCGAGTATAACAAAAGTCCCTTGATCGAGTATAACAAAGTCCCCTGGTCGAGTATAACAAATTCCCCTAATCAAGTATAACAAAGTCCCCTCATCGAGTATAACAAAGCCGCCTAATCGAGTATAACAAAGTCCCCTGGTCGAGTATAACAAAGTCCCCTGTTCGAGTCTAACAAAGTCCCCTTATCAAGTATGCAAAATTCCCCTTATTGAGTATAACAAAGTCCCCTTATCGAGTATAACAAAAACCGGTGATCGTGTATAACAAAGGCCCCTGTTCGAGTATACAAACTCCCCTGATCGAGTATAACAAAGTCCCCTGGTCAAGTATAATCAAAGTCACCTGATCGAGTATAACAAAAGCCTCTGGTCGTGTTTAGCAAAGTCCTCTGATCGAGTATATCAAAATTCCCCTGATCGAGTATAACAAAGTCCCCTAATCAAGTATAACAAAGTCCCCTGATCGAGTATAACAAAGTCCCCTGGTCGAGTATAACAAAGTCCCCTGATCGAGTATAACAAAGTTCCCTGGTCGAGTATGATCAAAGTCCCCTGATCGAGTATAACAAAAGCCCCTCATCGAGTATAGCAAAGTCCATTGTTCAAATATTGGAAAGTCCACTGATCGAGTATGACAAAGTCCCCTGATTAATTATAAAAAAGTCCCCTTGTCGAGTATAACAAAGTCCCCTGATCGAGTATAACAAAGTCCCCTTATCGAGTATAACAAAGTCTGGTGATCGAGTATAACAAAGTCCCCTGATCGAGTATAACAAAGTCCCCTGATCCTAGTATAACAAAGCCCACTGGACGAGTATAGCAAAGACCCCTGACCCGAGTATAACAAAGTCCCCTGATCGAGTATAACATATCCCCTGATCGAGTCTAACAACGTCCTCTGATCGAGTATAACATATCCCCGGATCGAATATACCAAAGTCCTCTGCCCAAGTATAACAAAGTCCCTGGTCGAGTATAGCAAAAGGCCTGATCGAGTAAGACAAAGTCCCCTGATCGAGTATAAGAAAGTCCCCTGATCGATTATAACAAAGTCCCCTGATTGAGTATAACAAATTCCCCTGATCGAGTCTAAATAAGGCCCCTAATCGAGTATAACAAAGTCCCCTGATCTAGTATATGAAAGGCCCCTCATCGAGTAGAACAAAGGCGCCTCATCGAGTATAACAAAGTCCCCTGATTGAGTATAACAAAGCCGCCTATTCGAGTATAACAAAGTCCCCTGGTCGAGTATAAGAAAGTCCCCTGTTCGAGTCTAACAAAGTCTGGTGATCGAGTATAACAAATTCACCTTATCGAGTATAACAAAGTCCCCTTATCGAGTATAACAAAGTCTGGTGATCGAGTATAACAAAGGCCTCTGGTCGAGTATAAAAAAGTCCCTCATCGAGTATAACAAAAGTCCCCTGATCGAGTTTAACAAAGTCCACTGATCGAGAATAAAAAAGTCCCATGGTCCAGTATAACAAAGTCCGCTGATCGAGTATAATAAAGTCCCTTTGCCCAGTATAACAAAGTCCCCATATCGAGCATAACAAAGTCCCCTGATCGATTACAACAAAGTCCCCTGGTCGAGTATAGCAAAGGGCCCTGATCGAGTAAGACAAAGTCCCCTGATCGAGTATAACAAATTCCTCTTATCGAGTATAACAAAGTCCCCTTATCGAGTATAACAAAGTCCCCTGATCGAGTATAACAAAGGCCCCTGGTCGGGTATAACAAAGTCTCCTGGTCCAGTATAACAAAGTCCCCTGATCGAGTATAACATATCCCCTCTTCGACGATAACAATGTCTCCTGGCGCAGTATAACAACGTCCCCAGATCGAGCTTAACAAAGTCCCTCGATCGATTATAACAAAGTCCCCTGGTCGAGTATAACAAAGGGCCCTCGTCGAGTAAGACAAAGTCCCCTGATCGAGTATAACAAAGTCCCCTGAGCCTAGTATAACAAAGCCCACTGGACGAGTATAACAAAGTCCCCTGAACCGAGCATAACAAAGTCCCCTGATCGAGTATAACATATCCCCTGTCGAGTATAACAATGTTTTCTAATCGAGTATAACAAAGCCCCCTCATCGAGTATAACAAAGGCCCCTAATCGAGTATAACAAAGTCCCCTAATTGAGTATAACAAAGTCCCCTGATCGAGTATAACAAAATCCTCTGGTTGAGTATAACAAAGTCCCTGATCGAGTATAAAAAAGTACCCTGATCGCATATAACAAAGTCCCTTGGTCGAGTATAACAAAGTCCCCTGATCGAGTATAACAAAGGCCCCTCATTGAGTATAACAAAGTCAAAGGTCAAGTATAAAAAAGTCCCCTGTTCGAGTATAACAAAGTCCCCTGATCGAGTAATCAAAGTCCTCTGGTCGAGTATAAAAAAGTCCCCTGTTAGAGTACAACAAAGTCCCCTGCTCGAATATAACAAAGTCCCCATATCGAGCATAACAAAGTCCCCTAATCGATTACAACAAAGTCCCCTGGTCGAGTATAGCAAAGGGCCCTGATCGAGTAAGACAAAGTCCCCTGATCGAGTATAACAATTTCCTCTTATCGAGTATAACAAAGTCCCCTTATCGAGTATAACAAAGTCCCCTGATCGAGTATAACAAAAGCCCCTGGTCGAGTATAACAAAGTCTCCTGGTCCAGTATAACATAGTCCCCTGATCGAGTATAACAAATCCCCTCTTCGACGATAACAATGTCTCCTGGCGCAGTATAACAACGTCCCCAGATCGAGCTTAACAAAGTCCCCTGATTGATTATAACAAAGTCCCCTGGTCGAGTATAACAAAGGGCCCTCATCGAGTAAGACAAAGTCCCCTGATCGAGTATAACAAAGTCCCCTGAGCTTAGTATAACAAAGCCCACTGGACGAGTATAACAAAGTCCCCTGAACCGAGCATAACAAAGTCCCTGGTGGAGTATAACAAAGTCCCCTGGTCGAGTATAACAATGTTTTCTAATCGAGTATAACAAAGGCCCCTGGTCGAGTATAACAAAGTCATCTGGTCGAGTATTACAAAGTCCCCTGATCGAGTATAACAAAGTCCCCAGGTCGAGTATAAGAAAGGGCCCTCATCGAGAAAGACAAAGTCCCCTGATCGAGTATAACAAAGTCCCCTGAGCCTAGTATAACAAAGCCCACTGGACGAGTATAACAAAGTCCCCTGAACCGAGCATAACAAAGTCCCTGGTGGAGTATAACACAGTCCCCTGGTCGAGTATAACAATGTTTTCTAATCGAGTATAACAAAGGCCCCTCATCGAGTATAACAAAGGCCCCTAATCGAGTATAACAAAGTCCCCTAATTGAGTATAACAAAGTCCCCTGATCGAGTATAACAAAATCCTCTGGTTGAGTATAACAAAGTCCCTGATCGAGTATAAAAAAGTACCCTGATCGCATATAACAAAGTCCCTTGGTCGAGTATAACAAAGTCCCCTGATCGAGTATAACAAAGGCCCCTCATTGAGTATAACAAAGTCCAAGGTTAAGTATAAAAAAGTCCCCTGGTCGAGTATAACAAAGTCCCCTGATCGAGTATAACAAAGTCCTCTGGTCGAGTATAAAAAAGTCCCCTGATATAGTATAACAAAGTCCCCTGCTCGAATATAACAAAGTCCCCAGATCGAGTATAACAAAGGCCCCTCATCGAGTATAACAAAGTCCATTGGTCAAGTATAAAAAAGTCCCCTGCTCGAGTATAATAAAGTCCCTTGATCGAGTATAACAAAGCCCCCTGGTCGAGTATAGCAAAGTCCCCTGATCGAGTATAACAAAGCCTCCTCATCGACTATAACAAAGTCCCCTGATCGAGTATAACACAGCCCCCTGCTCGAGTATAAGAAAGTCCCCTGATCGAGTATAACAAAGTCCCCTGATCGAGTATAACAAAGGCCCCTGATCGAGTCCAAAAAAGGCCCCTCATCAAGTATAACAAAGTCCACTGATCTAGTATAACAAAGGCCCCTGATCGAGTATAACAAAGCCGCCTAATCGAGTATAACAAAGACCCCAGGTCGAGAATAACAAAGTCCACTGTTCGAGTCTAACAAAGTCCTCTTATCGAGTATAACAAATTCCCGTTATCGAGTATGACAAAGTCCCCTTATCGAGTATAACAAAGACCGGTGATCGAGTATAACAAAGTCCTCTGATCGAGTATAACAAAATTCCCCTGGTCGAGTATAACAAAGTCCCCTGGTCGAATAAAACAAAGCCCCCTCATCGAGTATTACAAAGGCCCCTCATCGAGTATAACAAAGTCCCCTGATTGAGTATAGCAAAGTCCTCTGGTTGAGTATAACAAAGTCCCCTGATCGAGTATAAAAAAGTCCCCTGATCGCGTATAACAAAGTCCCCTGGTCGAGTATAAGACTGTCCACAGATCGAGTATAACAAAGGCCCCTCATTGAGTATAACAAAGTCCATTGGTCAAGTATAAAAAAGACCCCTGTTCGAGTATAACAAAGTCCCCAGATCGAGTATAACAAAGGCCCCTCATCGAGTATAACAAAGTCCATTGGTCAAGTATAAAAAAGTCCCCTTGTCGAGTATAACAAAGTCCCTAATCGAGTATAACAAAGTCCCCTGATCGAGTATAACAAAGCCCCCTGGACGAGTATAACAAAGTCCCCTGATCGAGTATAACAAATTCTCTGATCGAGTATAACAAAGTCCCCTGGTCCAATATAACAAAGACCCTGATCGAGTATAACATATCCCCTCATCGAGTATAATAATGTCTCCTGGCGCAGTATAAGAAAGTCCCCAGATCGAGCATAGTAAAGTCCCCTGATCGATTATAACAAAGTCCCCTGGTCGAGTATAACAAAGGGCCCTCATCGAGTAAGACAAAGTCCCTTGATCGAGTATAACAAAGTCCCCTGATCCTAGTATAAGAAAGCCACTGGACGAGTATAACAAAGACCCCTCAACCGAGTATAACAAAATCTCCTGATCGAGTATAACATATCCCCTCATCGAGTATAACAAAGTCCTTGGTGGAGTAAAACAAAGTCCCCTGGTCGAGTATAACAAACTTTTCTAATCGAGTATAACAAAGGCCCCTGGTCGAGTATAACAAAGTCCTCCGATCGAGTATTACAAAGTCCCCTGATCGAGTATAAGAAAGTCCCCTAATCAAGTATAACAAAGTCCCCTGATCGAGTATAACATATCCCCTGATCGAATATACCAAAGTCCTCTGCTCGAGTATAACAAATTTCCCTGGTCGAGTATAACAAAGCCCCCTCATCGAGTATAACAAAGGCCCCTAATCGAGTATAACACAGTCCCATGATTGAGTATAACAAAGTCCCCTGATCGAGTATAACAAAGTCCCCTGGTAGTATAACAAAGCCCACTGGACGAGTATAACAAAGTCCCCTGAACCGAGCATAACAAAGTCCCTGGTGGAGTATAACACAGTCCCCTGGTCGAGTATAACAATGTTTTCTAATCGAGTATAACAAAGGCCCCTCATCGAGTATAACAAAGGCCCCTAATCGAGTATAACAAAGTCCCCTAATTGAGTATAACAAAGTCCCCTGATCGAGTATAACAAAATCCTCTGGTTGAGTATAACAAAGTCACTGATCGAGTATAAAAAAGTACCCTGATCGCATATAACAAAGTCCCTTGGTCGAGTATAACAAAGTCCCCTGATCGAGTATAACAAAGGCCCCTCATTGAGTATAACAAAGTCCAAGGTTAGGTATAAAAAAGTCCCCTGGTCGAGTATAACAAAGTCCCCTGATCGAGTATAACAAAGTCCTCTGGTCGAGTATAAAAAAGTCCCCTGATATAGTATAACAAAGTCCCCTGCTCGAATATAACAAAGTCCCCAGATCGAGTATAACAAAGGCCCCTCATCGAGTATAACAAAGTCCATTGGTCAAGTATAAAAAAGTCCCCTGCTCGAGTATAATAAAGTCCCTTGATCGAGTATAACAAAGCCCCCTGGTCGAGTATAGCAAAGTCCCCTGATCGAGTGTAACAAAGCCTCCTCATCGACTATAACAAAGTCCCCTGATCGAGTATAACACAGCCCCCTGCTCGAGTATAAGAAAGTCCCCTGATCGAGTATAACAAAGTCCCCTGATCGAGTATAACAAAGGCCCCTGATCGAGTCCAAAAAAGGCCCCTCATCAAGTATAACAAAGTCCACTGATCTAGTATAACAAAGGCCCCTGATCGAGTATAACAAAGCCGCCTAATCGAGTATAACAAAGACCCCAGGTCGAGAATAACAAAGTCCACTGTTCGAGTCTAACAAAGTCCTCTTATCGAGTATAACAAATTCCCGTTATCGAGTATGACAAAGTCCCCTTATCGAGTATAACAAAGACCGGTGATCGAGTATAACAAAGTCCTCTGATCGAGTATAACAAAATTCCCCTGGTCGAGTATAACAAAGTCCCCTGGTCGAATAAAACAAAGCCCCCTCATCGAGTATTACAAAGGCCCCTCATCGAGTATAACAAAGTCCCCTGATTGAGTATCGCAAAGTCCTCTGGTTGAGTATAACAAAGTCCCCTGATCGAGTATAAAAAAGTCCCCTGATCGCGTATAACAAAGTCCCCTGGTCGAGTATAAGACTGTCCACAGATCGAGTATAACAAAGGCCCCTCATTGAGTATAACAAAGTCCATTGGTCAAGTATAAAAAAGACCCCTGTTCGAGTATTACAAAGTCCCCAGATCGAGTATAACAAAGGCCCCTCATCGAGTATAACAAAGTCCATTGGTCAAGTATAAAAAAGTCCCCTTGTCGAGTATAACAAAGTCCCTAATCGAGTATAACAAAGTCCCCTGATCGAGTATAACAAAGCCCCCTGGACGAGTATAACAAAGTCCCCTGATCGAGTATAACAAATTCTCTGATCGAGTATAACAAAGTCCCCTGGTCCAATATAACAAAGACCCTGATCGAGTATAACATATCCCCTCATCGAGTATAATAATGTCTCCTGGCGCAGTATAAGAAAGTCCCCAGATCGAGCATAGTAAAGTCCCCTGATCGATTATAACAAAGTCCCCTGGTCGAGTATAACAAAGGGCCCTCATCGAGTAAGACAAAGTCCCTTGATCGAGTATAACAAAGTCCCCTGATCCTAGTATAAGAAAGCCACTGGACGAGTATAACAAAGACCCCTCAACCGAGTATAACAAAATCTCCTGATCGAGTATAACATATCCCCTCATCGAGTATAACAAAGTCCTTGGTGGAGTAAAACAAAGTCCCCTGGTCGAGTATAACAAACTTTTCTAATCGAGTATAACAAAGGCCCCTGGTCGAGTATAACAAAGTCCTCCGATCGAGTATTACAAAGTCCCCTGATCGAGTATAAGAAAGTCCCCTAATCAAGTATAACAAAGTCCCCTGATCGAGTATAACATATCCCCTGATCGAATATACCAAAGTCCTCTGCTCGAGTATAACAAATTTCCCTGGTCGAGTATAACAAAGCCCCCTCATCGAGTATAACAAAGGCCCCTAATCGAGTATAACACAGTCCCATGATTGAGTATAACAAAGTCCCCTGATCGAGTATAACAAAGTCCTCTGGTTGAGTATAACAAAGTCCCTGATCGAGTATAAAAAAGTTCCCTTGATCGCATATAACAATTCCCCTGTTCGAGTATAACAAAGTCCCCTGATCGAGTATAACAAAGGCCCTTCATTGAGTATAACAAAGTCTATTGGTCAAGTATAAAAAAGTCCCCTGGTCGAGTATAACAAAGTCCCCTGATCGGGTATAACAAAGTTTTCTGGTCGAGTATAAAAAAGTCCCCTGATGGAGTATAACAAAGTCCCCTGCTTGAGTATAACAAAGTCCCCAGATCGAGTATAACAAAGGCCCCTCATCGAGTATAACAAAGTCCACTGGTCAAGTATAAAAAAGTCCCCTGGTCGAGTATAGCAAAGTCCCCTGATCGAGTATAACAAACCCTTCTCATCGAGTATAACACAGTCCCCTGATCGAGTATAATGAAGCCCCCTGATCGAGTATAACAAAGTCCCCTGATCGAGTATAACAAAGGCCCCTGATCGAATCTGAAAAAGGCCCCTAATCGAGTATAACAAAGTCCTCTGATATAGTATAACAAACGCCCCTGATCGAGTATAACAAAGGTGCCTCATCGAGTATAACAAAGTCCCCTGGTCGAGTATAACAAAGTCCCCTTATCGAGTATAACAAATTCCTCTGATCTAGTATAACAAACGCCCCTGATCGAGTATAACAAAGCCGCCTAATCGAGTATAACAAAGTCCCCTGGTCGAGTATAACAAAGTCCCCTTTTCGAGTCTAACAAAGTCCCCTTATCGAGTATAACAAATTCCCCTTATCGAGTACAAGAAAGTCCCCTTATAGAGTATAACAAAGTGTGGTGATCGACTATAACAAAGGCCCCTGGTCGAGTATAACAAAGTCCTTCATCGAGTATAACAAAAGTCCCCTGATCGAGTTTAACAAAGTTCGCTGATCGAGTATAAAAAAGTCCCCTGGCCCATTATAACAAAGTCCCCATATCGAGCATAACAAAGTCCCCTGATCGATTATAACATAGTCCCTGACCGAGTATAACAAAGGCCTCTGGTCGAGTATAACAAAGTCCCCTGGTCGAGAATAACAAATTCCCCTGATCCTAGTAAACAAAGCCCCCTATACGAGTATAACAAAGTTCCCTGATCGAGTATAACAAAGTCCCCTGATCGAGTATAACAAAGTCCCCTGGTCCAGTATAACAAAGTCCCCTGATCGAGTATAACACATCCCCTGATCGATTATAACAAAGTCTCCAGGCGAAGTATAACAAAGTCCCTAGATGGAGCATAACAAAGTCCCCTGATCGATTATAAGAAAGTCCCCTGACCGAGTATAACAAAGGCCTCTGGTCGAGTATAACAAAGTCCCCTGGTCGAGAATAACAAAGTCCCCTGATCGAGTATAACAAAGTCCACTGATCGAGTATAACAAAGTCCCCGGGTCCAGTATAACAAAGTCCCCTGATCGAGTATAACATAATCCCTGTTCGAGTATAACAACGTCTCCTGGCCCAGTGTAACAAAGACCCCAGATCGAGCATAACAAAGTCCCCTGATCGATTACAAAAAAGTCCCCTGGTCGAGTATAACAAAGGGCCCTGATCAAGTAAGACAAAGTCCACTGATCGAGTATAACAAAGTCCCCTGATCCTAGTATAACAATGCCCGCTAGACGAGTATAACAAAGTCCTCTGAACCGAGTATAACAAAGTCCCCTGATCGAGTAAAACATATCCCCTGATCGAGTATAACAAAGTCCCAAGTGGAGTATAAAAAAGTCCCTTGGTCGAGTATAACAAAGCTTTCTAATCGAGTATAACAAAGGCCCCTAGTCAAGTATAACAAAGGCCCCTCATCGAGTATAACAAAGTCCATTGGTCAAGTATAAAAAAGTCCCGTGGTCGAGTATAACAAATTCCCCTGATCGAGTATAACAAAGTCCCCTGGTCGAGTATAGCAAAGTCCCATGATCGAGTATAACAAAGGCCTCTGTTCGAGTATAACAAAATCCCCTGGTCGAGAATAACAAAGTCCCCTGATATTAGTATAACAAAGTCCTCTGGTCGAGTATAAAAAAGTCCCCTGATCGAGTATAACAAAGTCTCCTGGTCGAGTATAACAAAGTCCCCTGATCGAGTATAACAAAGGCCCCTCATCGAGTATAACAAAAGCCCCTCATTGAGTATAGCAAAGTCCATTGGTCAAATATAGGAAAGTCCACTGATCGAGAATGACAAAGTCCCCTGATTAATTATAAAAAAGTCCCCTGGTCGAGTATAACAAAGTTCCCTGATCGAGTATAACAAAGCCCCTGGTCCAGTATAAGAAAGCCCCCTCATCGAGTATAACAAAGACCCCTAATCGAGTATAACAAAGTCCTCTGGTTGAGTATAACAAAGTCCCCTGATCGGGTATAACATATCCCCTTGATCGAGTATAACAAAGTACTCTGGTCGAGTATAAAAAAGTCACCTGATCGAGTATAACAATGGCCCCTCATCGAGTACAACAAAGTCCATTGGTCAAGTATAAAATAGTCCCCTGGTCGAGTATAACAAAGTCTCCTGATCGAGTATAACAAAGTCCCCTGATCGAGTATAACAAAGCCCCCTCCTCGAGTATAATAAAGTCCCCTGATCGAGGATAACAAAGCCTCCTGAGCGAGTATAACAAAGTCCCCTGATCGAGTATAACAAAGTCATCTGGCCCAGGCTAACAAAGTCCCCAGATCGAGCATAACAACGTCCCCTGATCGATTACAACAAAGTCCCCTGGTCGAGTATAACAAAGGGCCCTGATCGAGTAAGACAAAGTCCCCTGTTCGAGTATAATGAAGTCCCCTGATCCTAGTATAACAAAGCCCACTAGACGAGTATAACAATTTCCCCTGAACCGAGTATAACAAAGTCTCCTGAGCGAGTATAACATATCCCCTGATCGACTATAACAAGGTCCCTGGTGGAGTATAACAAAGTCCCCTGGTCGAGTATAACAAGGTTTTTTAATCGAGTATAACAAAGGCCCCTGGTCAAGTGTAACAAAGGCCCCTCATCGAGTATAACAAAGTCCATTGGTCAAGTATAAAAAAGTCCCGTGGTCGAGTATAACAAATTCACCTGATCGAGTATAACAAAGTCCCCTGGTCGAGTATAGCAAAGTCCCATGATCGAGTATAACAAAGCCTCCTGAACGAGTATAACAAAGTCCCCTGATCGAGTATAACAAAGCCCACTGCTCGAGTATAAGAAAGTCCCCTGATCGAGTATAACAAAGTCCCCTGATTGAGTATAACAAAGGTCCGTGATCGAGTCTAGAAAGGCCCCTAATCGAGTATAACAAAGTCCCTCATCTAGTATAACAAAGTCCCCTAATCGAGTATAACAAAGTCCCCTCATCGAGTATAACAAAGTCCCCTGATTGAAAATAACAAAGCCGCCTAATTGAGAATAACAAAGTCCCATGGTCGTGTATAACAATGTACCCTGGTCGAGTATAGCAAAGGGCCCTGATCGAGTAAGAAAAAGTACCCTGATCGAGTAATAACAAAGTCCCCTGATCAAGTATAACAAAGCCCCATGGACGAGTATAACAAAGTCCCCTGATCGAGAATATCAAAGTCCCCTGATCGAGTATAACAAAGTCCCCTTGTCCAGTATAACAAAGTCCCCATGATGGAGTATAACACAGTATAACAAAGTCCCCTGGTCGAGAATAACAAAGTCCCCTGATATTAGTATAACAAAGTCCTCTGGTCGAGTATAAAAAGTCCCCTGCTCGAGTATAACAAAGTCCCTTGATCGAGTATAACAAAGGCCCCTCATCGAGTATAACAAAGGCCCCTAATCGAGGAAAACATAGTCTCCTGATTGAGTATAACAAAGTCCCCTGATCGAGTATAACAAAGTCCTCTTGTTGAGTATAACAAAGTCCCCTGATCGGGTATAACAAATCCCCTTAATCGAGTATAACAAAGTACTCTGGTCAAGTATAAAAAAGTCCCCTGATCGAGTATAACAATGGCCCCTCATCGAGTACAACAAAGTCCATTGGTCAAGTATAAAATAGTCCTCTGGTCGAGTATAACAAAGTCTCCTGATCGAGTATACCAAAGTCCCGTGGTCGAGTATAGCAAAGTCCCCTGAACGAGTATAACAAAGCCTCCTGATCGAGTATAACAAAGTCCCCTGATCGAGTATAACAAAGCCCCTTGCTCGAGTATAAGAAAGTCCCCTGATCGAGTATAAGAAAGCCTCCTAAGCGAGTATAACAAAGTCCCCTGATCGAGTATAACAAAGTCTCCTGGCCCAGTATAACAAAGTCCCCAGATCGAGCATAACAAAGTCCCCTGATCGATTACAACAAATTCCCGTGGTCGAGTATAACAAAGGGCCCTGATCGAGTAAGACAAAGTCCCCTGTTCGAGTATAACGAAGTCCCCTGATCCTAGTATAACAAAGCCCACTAGACGAGTATAACAAAGTCCCCTGAACCGAGTATAACAAAGTCCCCTGATCGAGTATAACATATCCCCTGATCGACTATAACAAAGTCCCTGGTGGAGTATAACAAAGTCCCCTGGTCGAGTATAACAAAGTTTTTTCATCGAGTATAACAAAGGCCCCTGGTCAAGTGTAACAAAGGCCCCTGGTCAAGTATAACAAAGGCCGGTCATCGAGTATAACAAAGCTCATTGGTCAAGTATAAAAAAGTCCCGTGGTCGGGTATAACAAATTCCCCTGATCGAGTATAACAAAGTCCCCTGGTCGAGTATAGCAAAGTCCCATGATCGAGTATAACAAAGCCTCCTGATCGAGTATAACAAAGTCCCCTGATCGAGTATAACAAAGCCCCCTGCGCGAGTATAAGAAATTCCCCTGATCGAGTATAACAAAGCCTCCTGAGCGAGTATAACAAAGTCGCCTGATCGAGTATAACAAAGTCTCCTGGCCCAGTATAACAAAGTGCCCAGATCGAGCATAACAAAGTCCCCTGATCGATTACAACAAAGTCCCCTGGTCGATTATAACAAAGGGCCCTCATCGAGTAAGACAAAGTCCCCTGTTCGAGTATAACGAAGTCCCCTGATCCTAGTATTACAAAGCCCACTAGACAAGTATAACAAAGTCCCCTGAATCGAGTATAACAAAGTCCCCTGATCGAGTATAACATATCCCCTGATCGACTATAACAAAGTCCCTGGTGGAGTATAACAAAGTCCCTGGTGGAGTATAACAAAGTCCCATGGGCGTGTATAACAATGTCCCCTGGTCGAGTATAGCAAAGGGCCCTGTTCGAGTAAGAAAAAGTACCCTGATCGAGTAATAACAAAGTCCCCTGATCGAGTATAACAAAGCCCCATGGACGAGTATAACAAAGTCCCCTGATCAAGAATAACAAAGTCCCCTGATCGAATATAACAAAGTCTCCTGGTCCAGTATAACAAAGTCCCCATGATGGCGTATAACACAGTATAACAAAGTCCCCTGGTCGAGAATAACAAAGTCCCCTGATATTAGTATAACAAAGTCCTCTGGTCGAGTATAAAAAGTCCCCTGCTCGAGTATAACAAAGTCCCTTGTTCGAGTATAACAAAGGCCCCTCATCGAGTATAACAATCGAGTATAACAAAAGCCCCTCATATATAAAGTCCATTGGTCAAATATAGGAAAAGTCCACTGATCGAGGCGACAGTCCCCTGATTAATTGAGGTAAAAGTCCCCGGTCGAGTACAAATGTCTTCGATCGAGTATAACAAAACCCTGATCGAGTATACCGATATCCTGATCGATCTTCTGCAACAAAGTCCCTCCTGGTGAGTATAAACAAAGTCCCCTGGTCGAGTATAACAGTTTATCGAGTAACAGCCCTTGGTCAAGTATAAAAAAGTCCCCTGGTCGAGTATAACAAAGTCCCCTGATCGAGTATAACAAAGTTTTCTGGTCGAGTATAAAAAAGTCCCCTGATGAGTATAACAAAGACCCCTGCTCGAGTATAACAAAGTCCCCAGATCGAGTATAACAAAGGCCCCTCATCGAGTATAACAAAGTCCACTGGTCAAGTATAAAAAAGTCCCCTGGTCGAGTATAGCAAAGTCCCCTGAACGAGTATAACAAAGTCTCCTCATCGAGTATAACACAGTCCCCTGATCGAGTATAATAAAGCCCCCTGATCGAGTATAACAAAGTCCCCTGATCGAGTATAACAAAGGCCCCTAATCGAGTATAACAAAGTCCTCTGATCTAGTATAACAAACGCCCCTGATCGAGTATAACAAAGGCGCCTCATCGAGTATAACAAAGTCCCCTGGTCGAGTATAACAAAGTCCCCTTATCGAGTATAACAAATTCCTCTGATCTAGTATAACAAACGCCACTGATCGAGTATAACAAAGCTGCCTAATCGAGTATAACAAAGTCCCCTGGTCGAGTATAACAAAGTCCCCTTTTCGAGTCTAACAAAGTCCCCTTGTCGAGTATAACAAATTCCCCTTATCGAGTACAAGAAAGTCCCCTTATAGAGTATAACAAAGTGTGGTGATCGACTATAACAAAGGCTCCTGGTCGAGTATAACAAAGTCCCTCATCGAGTATAACAAAAGTCCCCTGATCGAGTTTAACAAAGTTCGCTGATCGAGTATAAAAAAGTCCCCTGGCCCATTATAACAAAGTCCCCATATCGAGCATAACAAAGTCCCCTGATCGATTATAACATAGTCCCTGACCGAGTATAACAAAGGCATCTGGTCGAGTATAACAAAGTCCCCTGGTCGAGAATAACAAATTCCCCTGATCCTAGTAAACAAAGCCCCCTGTACGAGTATAACAAAGTTCCCTGATCGAGTATAACAAAGTCCCCTGATCGAGTATAACAAAGTCCCCTGGTCCAGTATAACAAAGTCCCCTGATCGAGTATAACACATCCCCTGATCGATTATAACAAAGTCTCCAGGCGAAGTATAACAAAGTCCTTAGATGGAGCATAAAAAAGTCCCCTGATCGATTATAAGAAAGTCCCCTGACCGAGTATAACAAAGGCCTCTGGTCGAGTATAACAAAGTCCCCTGGTCGAGAATAACAAAGTCCCCTGATCGAGTACAACAAAGTCCACTGATCGAGTATAACAAAGTCCCCGGGTCCAGTATAACAAAGTCCCCTGATCGAGTATAACATAATCCCTGTTCGAGTATAACAACGTCTCCTGGC
>NW_024730416.1:0-56543 GCF_018991925.1 Homarus americanus
TATTCCAGGCACACCTTTGGGGACTCCCAAGGTACTTCACTGACACTCTCTGGCATACCTCTGACATTCCCAAGTACTCCTCTGACACTCCCAGGCAGACAATTCTCTGATAATTCCCCAGGTACACCTCTGACAATTCTAGGTCCGCCTCTGACACTCCTGCAGGTACAACACAGACACCCCTGGTACACCTCTGACACCCCAGGTACACCCCCAGACACTTGCAAGTATACCTCTGACACTCTGTGACACTCCCTGGTATTTCTCTGACACTTCCAGGTGCCTCAGACTGCTCCCGGGCCTGCCTCAGGGCTCCCAGGTCACCTCTGTTCCAGGCTTTGCCTCTGGCCTCCCCAGGTACCACCACGCCCCGACACCCTTGGTGCACCTCTGACACTCACGCCATGCCACCTCTCCGACACTCCCAGGTACACCTCTGACCTTGCTCCCAGGTACTCACACTGACCTTGCTCCCTGGTACCAGTGAAACTCCCAGGTACACCTCAGGCTTGCTCCCAGGTACACCCCAGACACTCCCAGGTACACTCCACACTCCCAGGTACTCCTGTAACGCTCCCAGGCACCTCCTGACATTCTCAGGTACACCAAGACACTGCCAGGTACACCTCTGACACTCCATACACCTCCAAACTCCCAGGTACACCTCTGATACTCCAAGGCACCACTGACACTCCAGGTACACACTCTCAACACCAGGTACCTCCACCATACCTCAGACGTCCCAACACCCCAGACACTCCAGGTACACTCAGACACTCCCAGGTACCCAACCTCCCTGGACACCCCTACCCCCATGCACCTCCAAAACTCCCCAGATAAACCTCTGACACTCCCAGGTACACTCTGACACTCCCAGTCACACCCCTGACACTCCAGATACTCAGAACCTCCCAGGCCACACCTCTGCCACTCGAGTACTCCTCTGGCCAACGCTCCCAGAGTACTCCTCTGGCACTCCCAGGTACATCTCCCCAGCACTCAGAGTACACCTCCGATACTCCCAGAGTACACCTCCCACGTGCTCCAGTACACCTCCCCAGCTTGCTCCCAGAGTGCCTCAAACCTCCCAGGTACATTTGGCCTTCCTGGCACATCCACAGCCACTTCAGGTACACCCCAACTCCCAGGTACACCTCTGGCCTCCAGTGCCTCAGACACTCCCAGGTGCACCTCCCGTGCTCTCCCAGTACACATCCGTGCTCCCAGGTACCTCTGACCTCCCAGGTGCATCTCACGTGCTCCCAGGCTGCATCTGGCCTCCCCAGGTACACTTCACAGCACTCCCAGGTACAGCTCTGATGCTCCCCAGTGCCTCTGGCACTCCCAGGTACCTCGGCCTCCAGGTACGTCTCTGATGCTCCCAGGTGAACCGTCCTGACACCTCCCAGGTGCACCTCTGACACTTGAGTGCACCACTGACACTGCCAGGTACACCTCTGACACTCCATGTACACCTCAGACACTTCAAGTGCTCCTCAGGCACTCCCAGAGTACACCTCAAGAGACTCCCAGAGTACACCTTTGACACTCCAGGTACACCTCTGGCCTCCCAGAGTACTCCTCTGGCCTCCCAGGTACAAATCTGACCTCCCAGTTACACCTCTGACCTCCAGGTACACCTCTGGCCTGTAGTGCCTCCCCAGCCTCCAGGCCACTCTTGTGGCCTCCCAGGTGCCTCCGACCTCCAATTACACCCCAGCCTCCCGTGCCTCTGGCCTCCCTGAGTACTCTTTTTGACACTCCTGGTGCATCTCTGGCCTCCAGGTACACCTCAGACACTCCAGGTGCACCTCAGACGCTCTCAAGTGCACACCTGGCCTCCCAGGTGCACCTCTGACCTCCATGTGCCTCCAGGCTTGCCTCCAGGTGCCTCGGCTTCCCGGTGCTCACGGCCTCCTGGTAGACCCTAGCTCTCCCAGGTACACCTCAGCTCCCAGGTACACCTCCCCAGCACTCCAAAGTACCTCCGACACCCCAGGTACACCTCTGACACTCCCAGGTAGCCTCCCAACACTCCCAAAGTCACCACCGACACCCAAGTCACCCCTGCCCTCCCATTAACACCAACCCACACCCAATACACCACCCCAGCCTCCCAAGTACACCTCCCTGACACACCAAACACCCCAGACACTCAGTAAACCTCCAACACTCCCATGCACCTCTAACTCCCAGGTACACCCCTCACTCCCAGGTACACCTCCACCCATCCCCACCTCCCATACTCCCAGGTACCTCTGGAACTCCCAGGTACCTCACGACACTCCATGCGCCTCAGACACTCCCAGGTGCCTCTGGTGCTCCAGGTGCTCACTGACACTCCTGGTGCACCCCTGACAATCCCAGGTACACCTCCTGACACTCCCAGGTACACCTCAGCCTCCCAGGTACACCTCAGACTTTCCCATTTTGAACACTCCCAGGTACAGGCTGCTCCCAGGTACACCCAGACACTCCCACCTTCTCACACTCGCATGTATGCCTCAGGCCTCCCAGAGTGCCTCCCCAAGCATTCCCAGGTACCCTCTGGCCTCCCAGGTGCCTCTGATGCTCCCATTTTGAACACTTTCAGGTACACCTCCCAGCACTCCCAGGTACTCCTGACATTCCCAGAACACCCCTGACACTCCCAGGTACACGTCCAGCACTCCCAGATAAACTCCCCAGCCTCCCAGGCCACATCTCTGACACTCCATGTACCTCCATGCTCCCAGGTACCTCTGACACTCCCAGGCACACCACGGCCTCCCAGGTACACCTCAACCTCCCAGTCACCTCTGACCTCCCAGGTACACCTCTCACCACTCCATACCTCTCATTCCCAATTCTAACACTCCAGGTACACCCTGACACTCCCAGGTACTCACTGGCATTCCAGGTACACCACTGACCTCCCAGGTACACCTCCAGCTCCCAGGTACACCTCTGACCTCCCAGGTACACCTCTGAACTCCAGGTACACCACTGACCTCCCAGGTACACCTCAGGCTCCCAGGCACACCTCCGACACTCCCCACACCTCTGACACTCCCAGGTACCCTGACTCTCCCTGGTACACCAGAAACTCCCAGTGCCTCCGACACTCCAGGTACAACCTCCGATACTCCAGGTGCACCTCTGACACTCCCAGGTACACCTCCCTGACACCCCAGGTAAACCTCCGGACACTCCCAGGTACACCTCAGACACTCCCCGAGTGCCTCCTAGCACTCCCAGGTACACCTCAGACACTCCCAGGTACACCTCTGACATTCCCAGGTACACCTCCCTGCCTCCAGGCTCTCAGACACCCAGTACTTCTGACACTCCTGGTATCCCCGACACTCCCAGGTACACCTCTGACCTCCCAGGTACCTGACACTCCCAGGTACCTCTGACCTCCCAGGCCACCTCAACACTCCCAGGTACACCTCCAACACTCCCAGGTACACCTCTGACACTCCCAGGTACACCTCTGACACTCCCAGGTACACCTCCGGCGCTCCAGGTACACCTCACGCACTCCCAGGTACACCTCCTGACCTCCCAGGTACACCTCTGCACCAGATACCCTCTCACCTCCCAGGTACACCTCTGACACTCCCAGGTACACCTCTGGCCTCCCAGGTACACCTCACAGCCTCCCAGGTACACCAAGCACTCCCAGGTACACCTTTGACACTCCCAGTTACACAGACATTCCCAGGTACACCTCTGACACTCCCAGGTGCACCATGACACTCCCAAAGTGCACCTCAGACTCAGGTACCTCAGACACTCCCAGGTACACCTCTGACACTCCCAGGTACACCTCCGACACTCCAAGGTACCTCTGGCACTCCCGGTACCCCTCTCACACTCCCTGGTTCACCTCTACCACAGCACCCTGGCTTGCTCCCAAACCTCCGACACCCCAGGTACACCTCCGTATTCCCAGGTACACTCCGTCTCCCATTACACGCCCAGGCTCCCAGGCACTTCACTGGCCTACCCCCAGGTATGCCTCCAACATTTCCCAGGTACACCTCCGAACCTCCCAGGTACACCTCACAATTCTCCCAGGTACACCTCAACCTCCCAGGTCGCCTCCGACACTCCCAGGTACAACTCAGACACTCCCAGGTAACTCCGACACTCCCAGGTACACCCCTGACACTCCCAGGTACCTCTGACACTCCCAGGTACCTCTGATACTCCAGTTACCTCCGAGCACTCCCAGTTACACCTCTGGCCTCCCAGGTACACCTCCAACACTCCCAGGTACCACTGACTACAGGTACACTCAACTCCCAGGTGCACCTCTAACACTCCTGGTTTCACCTCTGAGACTCCCAGGTACACCTCTGGCACTTCCCAGTCACCTCCGATATTCCCAGGTACACCTCCCATCTCCCAGGTACACCTTTGACCTCCCAGGTGCCTCCCAACACTCCCTGAGCCACTCACACTCCCAGGTACTCCTCTGACACTCCCAGGTACATCTCTGATACTCCCAGGCACCTACAACACTCCAAGTCAACTCTAGACTCCCAGGTACATCCCTGAAACTCCCAGGTACACCTCCTGACACTCCCAGGTACACCTCAGACACTCCCAGGTACACCTCTGACACTACCAGGTACACCTCCCAGACTCCCAGGTACTTTCTCAGACGCTCCCAGGTACACCTCAGGCTTACTCCCAGGTACACCTCAAGCATCCCAGGTACACCCCAACCTCCCAGGTACACTCCCAACACTCCCTGCCTCACCTCACACTCCCAGTATCTCATGACACTCCCAGGTACACCTCAGACATACTCCCAGGTACACCTCGACACTCCCAGGCACCTCCTGCTCCCTAGGTACACCTCTGACACTCCATGTACCTCTGACCTCCCAGGTACACCTCTGACACTCAAGGTACTCCTGACACTCCCAGGTACACCCTGACCCTCCCCAGGTACACCTCGCCTCCCAGCTACACCTTTGACAATCCCAGGTGCCTCGGATACTCAGGTACACCCAGGCCTCCCAGGTGCACACCCCGACACTCCCAGGTGCACCACCAACCACCCAGGTACACCCCAGACACTCCCAGGTACCTCCTCGCTCCCAGGTACACCTCCCGACCTCCCAGGTACACCTCTGACACTCCAGGTACCTCACAAACTCCCAGGCACACCTCACACTCCAACACTCCCCACCCCCTGTTTCACCTCTGAGACTCCCCCAGGTACACCTCCTAACTCCCTACACCTCACACTCCCAGGTACAACTCCCATACTCCCAGGTACACCTCCGACACTCCCAATTACCACCCGGCCTCCCAGGACACCTCCGACACTCCCAGGTACACCTCTAACACTCCCAGGACACATCCACTCCCAGGTACCTCTGACACTCCAGGTACACCTCGGCCTCCCAGGTACACCCAGACACACCTGTTTCCCCAGACCTCACAGGTGCATCCCTACTCCCGGGTGCCTCCGACACTCCCAACTACACCTCCTTACACTCCATTCACCACCACCTCCCAGGACACCTCTAACCTCCCAGGTACACCTCAGACACTCCCGGCACCCCCAACACTCCCAGTACACCTCAACACTCCCAGTACACACCACTCCACGTACCTCCAACACTCCCAGGATACCTCAACACTCCATTCACCTCCAGACAATCCCAGGACACCAGACACTCCCAGGTCCTCCCAAGCACTCTCACAAGCACCTCGACACTCCCAGGCACACCCCCTGACACTCCCATGCACACTCCTCCCAACACCCCACTCCCAGGTACACCCTGACACTCCCACGTACCCCAGACAATCCCAAGTACCTCAAACACTCCCAGGTACACCTCAGACACTCCCAGGTACACCTCAACAATCCCAGGCACACCACGACCCCCTGGTACACCCTGACACTCCCAGTTACACCTCCCGGCTTACTCCCAGTTACCGCCCAACACTCCCAGAGTACACCTCTGGCTCCCAGGTACACCTCTGATGCACCCAGGTACACCTTGCCTCCCGATGTTCCCAGTTGCACACTCCCGATACTCCCATTACCTGAACTCCCAAGTGCATGCCAACACTCCTTGGCCTTACTCAACATCCCATGAGTGAGCCTCTGGCCTCCAGGTGGCCTCTTGATGTCCCGTTGCACCTCCCAACATCCAGTCACCTCCAGCCTCCCATTCAGCTCCGCTCCCAGGTAGGCCTCCGTGCTCCTCAGTGCCTCCCAGCCTCAGGCCACCTCTAACCTCCCAGGTGCCTGCTTGCTCCTGGGCCTCCTCTGTCCCAGGTGCACCTCTGGCCTTGCCAGTGCTCCTCCCGTGATCCAGGTTGCCTCCGACATCCCAGGTGACCTCACACACTCCCAAGTGCACCCAACCTCCAGGTCACCTCCCAGCACCCCCAGGCACAACTCTGGCCTCCCAGCAACCACGTCACTCCCAGCCACACCTCCGACCTCCATTGCACCCAGACAATCCCAGGAACACCTCTGACCTCCCAGGACCACCACCATACCTCCAGGTACACCCCACACACCAGGTACCTCAGACACTCCCAAACACCCCTACCTCCCAGGCCGCCTCAGACCTCCCAGGTACCAGCCTCCAGGCCCCTCAGACCACCAGGTACACCTCTGAACCCCCAGATGCACATCCCACCACTCCCAGGTACCTCCGTGCTCCAGGTACACCAGCACTCCCAGGTGCCTCCCTTACTCCCAGGTACTCTGACACTCCCAGGTACCTGGCTTCCCAGGTACACCTCTGTACTCCCAGTTAACCTCGGCCTCCCAGGTCACCTCTGGCTTGCTCCCAGTACACCTCGACACTCCCAGGTACACCTCCTGTGCTCCCAGGTACCTCAGCACTCCCAGGTACACCTCCAACCACTCCCAGGTGCACCTCCAGCCTCCCAAGTACCTCGACACTCCCAGGACACCTCCCAGCACTCCCAAGTACACCTCCACTCCCAGGCACACCTCCGACACTCCCATGTACACCCCAGACACTCCCAGGTACCTCACAGACACTCCAGGTCCCCCAACCTCCCAAGTCACCTCTGACACTCCCAGGCACACCCCTCAGATGCTCCCAGGTACCTCAGACACTCCCAGGCCACACCGCTGACACTCCAGGTTTCACCTCTGACACTCCCAAGCACACCTCTGACACTCCCAGACACACCCCTCACCCCAGGCACACCCCAACACCCCAGGCACACCTCACACACCCCAGGCACACCACAACTTCCCAAACACACCTCACACCCCAGTACCCCAACACCCTAAGCACACCTCTTACACCCCAACACACACCCCCCAGGACACCCCTGACACTCCCAGACACCTCCTAACACTCCCATTTACTCACAGACCTCCCGTACACCCCAACTCTCCAAGTACACCTCTGACACTACAAGGACACCTCCTGACACTCAAAACCCCACCACACCCCCAGACACCCCCAGGCACACCCCCATCCCCAGTACCTCTGACACTCCCAGGCACCCCTGACACCACCCACACCTCAGACACTCCCAGCACAACTCCTTACCTCCCATACACCTCTTTCACACCCCTGGTTCCCTGACACCCCAGGCACCTCAGACACCCCAGGCACCCCAACACTCCCAGACACCTCTGACACTCCCAGTACACCCCAGACACCCTAGGCACACCTCACACCCCAACACCTCTCACACCCCCATACTCCCCAACACTCCTTGCATCTCTCCTAACCTCCCACGCACACCTCAAACATGCACACAACCCCAGACCTCCAGGTACACCACCTCTGACACTCCCAGGCACACCTCTAACACCCCAGGCACACCGCTGACACTGCCAGGTACACCTCCTGACACTCCATGTACACCTCCGACACTCCCAGGTACACTTCTGATACTCCCAGGCACCACTGACACTCCCTGTTTGATAATCCCAGGCACACCTCGATAATCCCCAGGCACACCCCCCACACCCCAGGCACACCCCAGACACCCCAGGCACACCCCCAACACCCCAGGCACACCCAGACCAACCCAGCACACCACACCGCATACCTCCGACACTCCCCAGGCACACCTCTGACATTCCCAGGCACACCTCTAACACCCCAGCCACACCCCTGACACTCCCAAGACACCAACTAACTCCCTGGACACACCTGACACCCCCAGGCACATCCAACAACCCAGATAAACCCTGACACCCCAGGCACATCTCTGACCTCCCAGGCACACCTCCGATATCCCCAGCACACCTCCTATACTCCCATGTACACCCTTGAGACACCCAGTACTTCACTGACACTCCCTGGATACACAAAGCCTGACATTCCCAGGTACTCCCCTGACCTCCCAAGCACACCTCAACTCCCAGGCACACTCTGACACTCCCTGGTCCGCCTCCACACAACAACCACACCCCAAAACCCCAACACCAACAACCAACACCCCACACACCCCACACCACACCCACACCCCCACACACCCCCAACCCCCACACACCCACACCCCAGGCACAACTGACACTCCCCAGAAACCTCCGACAAACCACCAGGACAATTCCCCAGACACACACCCCCAACACCCCCCACACCCCAGGCACACCTCCGACACCCCAGGCACAACCCCTTGCTCCCTGGTTCCCCCCCCTGGCACCCCAGGCACACCCCCCACACCCACAGGAAAACCCCAAACCCCAGGCACCCCTGTGACACCCCTGGCACCCTCTGACACCCCCCCAGACACCACAGGCACACCCCAGACACCTAGCACACCCCTGACACCCCCAGGCACACACCCTGACACCCCAGGCACATGCTGACACCCAGGCACCCCCACACCCATGTACACCTCCGACACTCCCAGGTGCACCTCTGACACCCCCAGGAACCCACTGACACTCCCTGGCACACCCCCACACCCCATGCCCACCCCTGGCACCCCAGGCACACCTCACACACCCCAGGCACACCCCAGACACTCCCAGGCACACACCCAGACACTCCCCAGGCACTCCAAGTAACTCCCAGGTACACCTCTGATACCCCCAGATACACCCCTCTGACACCCAGGTCCGCCCCCCACACCCAGGCACAACCACACCCCAGAAACCTCCCCACAGGTTACACCCCCTGACCCAGGCACACCTCTGACACCCCAGGCACACCTCTGATAATTCCCAGCCACACCTCCGACACTCCCAGCCACACCCCTGACACCCAAGGCACACCTCCTGACACCCCAGGCACACCTCTGATACTCTCAGGTACACCTCTGATAATTTGCACACCTCTGACAATCCCTGTCACCTCTGAGACCCCAGGCACCTCTGACACTCCCCTGCACACCTCCGATATTCCAGGCACACTGATATTCCCAGGTACACCACCTGATACCCCAGGCACACCTTGACTCCAAGGCACTTCACTGACACTCCCTGGCATACCTGACACCCCAAGCACTCCTCTGACACCCCAGGCACACCTCTGATAATCCTGGTACCCCTCTGACACCCCAGGTCCGCCCCCTGACACCCCAGGCACAACCAGACACCCCTGGCACACCGACACCCCAGGCACACCTCTCACCCCTGGTCTCTCCCTGACACCCCAGGCACACCTCAGACAATCCCCAGGCACACCCAAACATCCCAGGTACACCACCAAACCCCACACCTCAGACACCCTAGGCACACCTCTGGCACTCCACTACCACCGACACACTCCCTGGCACAACCTGACACCTCCCAGCACACCTCTGACACCCCAGGCACCCACTGACCCTCCCTGGTACACCCCTGACACCCCAGGCACACACCCTGACACCCCAGGCACACCTCTGACACTCCCAGGCAAACCCTCCGACACCGAGGCACGCCTCTGACACCCCAGGCACACCCTCTGACACTCAGGCATTCCTCTGACACTCCCCAGGCACACCATTCTGACACTACCAGGCACACCAGACACCCCCTGGTACACCCTGACACCCCCAGCGACACCTCTCACACCCCCTGGTACTCCCCTGACACCCAAGGCACACCAGACACCCGAGGCACACCTCAGACATCCCCAGGCACACCCCTGACACCCCAGGCACACCCCAGACACTCCCAGGCACACCTCACACCCCAAGCACCTCACACTCAAGGCACCCTCGTGACACCCTGGGATTTCTGACACTCCCAGGCACACCTGAGACACCCCACACCTCTACAACCTGGTGCACCCTAACACTCCTACACCACCTGACACCCAGGCCACCCTGACACTCCAGGCACACCTCAGACACTCCCAAGTACACTCGATACCTCCCAGGTACCCACCGACACCCCTGGTACACCCCCTGACAATCCCAGGCATTCCCCCGACACCCCAGGCACACCTCTGACACTCCAGCACACACCTCAGACACCCCCAGGCACACCCCAGACACCCCAGGCACACACCCACACACCCCAGGCATTCCACACTGCAGGCATACCTCCACACACCCCAGGCACCTCTGACATTCCCCTGCACACCCCTGACACCCCAGCCACACCTCTGCCACCCCTGGCACCTCTGACACCACCATGCACACCTCTGACACCCCAGGCACTCCACGACATCTCCCCTGCACACCCCTGACACCTGCAAGGCACACGCTCAACACTCCCAGATAAACCCCCTGACACTCCCAGGCACATCTCTGAAACATCCAGGCCTCTGACACTCCCATGCACACTTCTGACACACCCTGCACACCTGGCACACCCCGTCACCCCTGACATCCCCAACACCTACACACCAGCCGACAACTTAAGCACACACTTGCAACTCTGGACACCCATGTGCACTAGCCCTGACAACTTGCAAGCACCCACCACTTCTGCACACCCTGACACTCCCCAGACACACCGGCTGACACTGCCAGGCTCCTGACTCCCAGGCACACCCCGGGACACCCCAGGCACACCCCACACACCCCAGGCACACCTCCGACACTCCCAGGCACCTCTCTGACACCCTGCACACCTCTGACACTCCCCATCCCTGATCTCACAGGCACACCTCTGACACCCCTGGCACACCTGATATTCCCATGGCACGCCTCCGATATTCCTAGGTACACCTCCTGATAATCCCAGGCACATCTTGAGACTTGCACCCCCCACTGACACTCCCCTGGCATACCCTGACATCTCAGGCACTCCTCTGACACCCCAGGCATACCTCTGATAATCCCAGGCACACTCTGACACTCTAAGGTCCGCCTGACACTCCCAGGCACAACCTGACACTCCCAGGCAACCTCCTGACACTCCCAGGTACACCCCTGACACTCCCAGGCACACTCTGACACTCCCAGGCACACTCTGATACTCCCAGTCACACCTCCGACACCCCAGTCACACCTCTGACACTCCCACGCACAACTCTGACACTCCCAGGCACACCTCTGATACACCCAGGTGCACCTCTGATACTCCCAGGCACACCTCTGACACTCCCTGGTTCACCTCAAAGACTTGCATTCCTCTGACACCTGGCACACCTCGATATTCCCAGTGCACACCTGATATCTCAGGCACACCTCGATACCCTATGCACACCTTGAGACTTGATACCCTACACTGACACCCCTGCATAACCTCTGACATCCCAACCACCCTCCTGACACTCCCAGGCCACCTTCCCTGATACTCCCCAGGCACACCTCTGACACCCCCAGGTCTGCCCTGACACTCCCCCAGGCACAAAACAGACACCCCTGGCACACCTCTGACACTCCAGGCACACCCCAGACACCCAGGCACACCCCAGACACCCCAGGCACACCTCTGACACCCCAGGCACACCCTCAGACACCCTAGGCACACCTCCTGACACCCCAGGCACCCACTGACACCCCCTGGTACACCCCTGACACTCCCAGGCACACCTCTGACACCCCCAGGCACTCCACTGACACCCCTGGCACACCACTGACACTCCCAGGCACACCCTGACACCCCAGGCACACCTCTGACACTTGTGCAAACCTCCTGATACCCTAAGCACACTCTGACACTTGTGCACACCTCTGACACTCCCTAGGTATTCTTCTGACACTCCCAGGTCCGCCTCTGACACTCCCCAGGCACAACACAGACACCCCTGGCACACCTCTGACACTCCAGCCACACATCTTTCACCCCTGGTTCTCCCCTGACACCCCACAGGCACACCCCAGACACCCCAGGCACACCCCAGACACCCCAGGCACACCCTGACACCCCAGGCACACCCCAGACACCCCAGGCACACATCTCACACCCCAGGCACACCCCACACCTCCAGGCACCTGCACCCCCTATTTCCCTGACACTCCCAGGCACACCTGAGACACGCCGGCACACCCCAGACAACTCTGCACACCTGACACTCCAAGACAACAACTCTGACATTCCCCAGGCACACCGCTGAGACTCTGCAAACCTCCGATACCCTAAGCACACCTCTGACACTTGCACACCTCTGACACTCCCAGGCATTCCTCTGACACTCCCAGGTCCGCCTCTGACACCCCAGGCACAACACAGACACTCCCTGGCACACCCTGACACCCCAGCCACACCCCTTTCACCTCTGGTTCTCCCCTGACACCCCAGGCACACCAGACACCCCAGGCACACCCCAGACACCCCAGGCACACCTCCTGACACCCACGCACACCCCAGACACCCCAGGCACACATCTCACACCCCCAGGCAACCTCTCACACCCCAGGCACTCCTGTAACACCCCTGGCATTCTTGACACCCCAGGCACACCTGAGACACGCCCAGGCACACCCCAGACACCCCAGGCACACCTCCGACACTCCCAGGCACACCCAGACACCCAAGGTGCACCTCTGACACCCCAAGTGCACCTCTGACACTCCTAGGCACACCTCTGACACTCCCCAGGCACACCTCAGACACTCCCAGGTACACCTCTGACACCCCCTGGTACACCTCCGATATTCCCAGGTACACCTCCGATATTCCCAGTTACACCTCCGATACTCCCAGGTACACCTTGAGACACCAGGTACTTCACTGACACTCCCTGGCATACGTCTGACATCATGCACCTCTGACCTCCCAGTGCACACCCCTGACACCCCATGCACACCTCTGACACCCTGGTCCGCCTCCGACACTCCCCAGGCACAACCTGACACTCCCAGGTAAACCTCCGATACAACAAGGCACACCTCAGACACCTGGCACACCTCTGACACCCCAGGCACACCCTTTCTCTCCCTGGTTCTCCCCTGACACCCCTAGGCACACCTCTCACACCCCGGCAAAACCCTCATACCCCAGGTATTCTTGTGACACTCCCCTGGAACTTCTCTGACACTCCCAGGCACAACCTGACACTCCCAGGTAACCTCCGATACAAACCAGGCACACCCCAGACACTCCCTGGCACACCTCTGACACTCCCCAGGTACACCTTTCTCTCCCTGGTTCTCCCTGACACCCTAGGCACACCTCTCACACCCCAGGCAAACTCTCATAACCCCAGGCATCCTGTGACACCCCCTGGCACTCTCTGACACCCAGGCACACCCCAGACACCCCAGGCACACCCCAGACACCCCAGGCACACCTCTGACACCCAGGCACACCTCTGACACTCCCAGGCACACCGCGACACTCACAGGCACACCTGACACCCATGCACACCTCCGACTCCCCAGGCACCTGACACTCCCCAGGAACCCACTGACACTCTGCACCCCTGGCACCTCAGGTTCACCCCTGACACCCAGGCACACCTCTGACACCCAGGCACACCCCAGACACCCCCAGGCACACCCCAGAACCTGCACACAGACACAGGCACACCCCAGACACCGGCACACCTCCGACACCCCAGGCACACCTCTGACACTCCCAGGCACACCTCTGACACTCCCCAGGCCACCCTGACACCAGGAGCCACCTCTGACATTCCCCAGGCACACCTCTGACACCCCAAGCACACACCTCTGACACTCCCAGGCACACCCCTGACACCCCTAGGCACCTCCACACCCATGACACACCCCTAACACCCAGGCACACCGCCGCCAATTCCAGGCACACCTCCGATACCCCAGGCACACTCTGACACTCAGCACATCTCTGACACTCAGCCACACCTCTGACACCTCAGGTCCACCCTGACACCCCAAGCACATCTCTGACACTCACCAGGCACACCTCTGACACCTGAGGCACACCTCTGATACCCACACCTGATACCCATGCTACCAACCTCTGACACCCCAGGCACACCTCTGACACTCCTAGGACCTCTGTCACCCCTGATACAACCTCTAACACTCCCAGGCACACTGCTGACACCCCCAGGCACACCACTGACACTGCGAGGCACACCTCAGAACTTCCCAGCACACTTCAGACACTCCAAGGTGACTCTGACACTCCCAAGGCACCTCTGACACTCCCAGGCACACCTCTGACACCCCAGGCACACCGCAGACACCCCAGGCACACCGCTGACACCCAGGCACACCCCACCCCAGGCACCCCCGTGACACCCCTGGCATTCTCTGACACTCCAGGCACACCCCAGACACTTGCACACCCCAGACACCCTGCACACCCCAACACTTGCACACCAAGCTGACCACACCTCTGACACCCATGCACACCTCCGACACTCCCAGGTACACTTCTGATACCCCAGGTACCCACTGACACCCCTGGCACACCCCTGATAATCCCAGGCACACCTCTGACACCCCAGGCACACCTCTGACACCCCAGGCACACCTCAGACACTCCCCAGGCACACCCCAGACACCCCAGGCACACACCCAGACACCCCAGGCACCTCTGATACCCCAGGCACCTCTGACACCCTGGTTCACCTCCTGAGACTCTCAGGCACACCTGACACTCTGGCACACTCCTGATATCCCAGGCACACCTCCGATATCCAGGCACACCTGACAACTCTGTCAACCTTGAGACTCCTGCACCTCACTGACACCCCTGCACACTCTGACATCCCTGCACTCCTGACACCCCAGGCACACTCTGATACCCCAGGCACACCTCTGACACCCCAGGTCCGGCCTGACACTCTGGTGCACAACACAGACACCCCTGGCACACCCTGACACCCCAGGCACACCCCACACACCCCAGGTACACCCCAGACACCCCAGGCACACCTCTGACACTCCCAGGCACACCCCAGACACTCCTAGGTACATCTCTGACACCCAGGTACCCACTGACACCCCTGGCACACCCCTGACACTCCCAGGCACACCTCTGACACCCCGGCACTCCACTGACACCCCTGGTACACCACTGACACCCCAGGCACACCTCTGACACTCCCAGGCACACCTCCTGACACCCCAGGTAAACCTCCGATACCCTAAGCACACCTCTGACACTTGCACATCTCTGACACTCCTAGGCATTCCTCTGACACTCCAGGTCCGCCTCCTGACACCCCCAGGCACAACACAGACACCCCTGGCACACCTCTGACACCCCAGCCACACCCTCACCCTGGTCTCCTCCCTGACATCCCTGCACACCCCAGACACCTGCACACCCCAGACACCAGGCACACCTGACACTCCAGGCACACCCCAGACACCCCAGGCACACATCTCACACCCCAGGCACACCTCACACCCCAGGTACACTCTGCAACACTCTGGTACTCTGACACCTGGCACACCTGAGACACTGCCCCAGACACTTGCACACCTCCTGACACCCCAGGCACACCTCTGACATTCCCCAGGTCAGCTGAGACTGCCAGGCACACCTCTGACACTCCATGCACACCTCCGACACTCCCAGGTACACCTCTGATACCCCAGTTACTCCACTGACACCCCTGGTACACCCTGATAATCCCAGCCACACCTCCACATTCCCAGGCACACCTCTGACACCCCAGGCACACCCCAGACACCCCAGGCACACCCCAGATACCCCGGCACACACCCGCACACCCCAGGCACAGTTCTCACACTCAAGGTATACCTCCGACAGTCCCAGGCACACCTCTGACATCCAGGCACACCTCTGACACCCAGGCACACCTCTGACACCCCAGGTGCACCTCTGACACCCCAGGTACACCCTCTGACACCCCATGTACTCCACTGACATTCCCTGGCACAACCCTGACAACTCCCAGGCACACGTCCAACACTCCCAGATACATACTCTCTGACACTCCCAGCACATCTCTGACACTCACAGGCACACCTCTGACACCCCAGGTACACCTCCTGACACTCCCCAGGCACACCTCTGACACCCTAGGCACCTGATAATCCCAGGCACACCTCTGACACCTGGTGCACACCTCTGACACCCCAGGCACCTCCTGTCATCCCCATATACCCCAACACCTAAGCACACCACACACTCTGGTACACCGCCGACACCACCAGGCACACCCGACACCCCAGGCACACCAGAGACCCAAGCACCTCTGACACCCCATGCACCTCCTGACACCCAGGCACACCTCTGACACTTGCACACACCTCAGACACCCCAGGCACACCTCTGACACTCCCTGGCCAACTCCTGATATTCCAGGCACCTCCGATATTCTCAGTTACACCTCCGATAATTCCCAGGTACACCTTTGAGACACCCAGGTACTTCACTGACACTCCTGGCATACGTCTGACATTCCAGGTACTCCTCTGACCTCCCAGGTACACCCTGATACTCCCCATGTACACCTCTGACACTCCTGGTCCGCCTCCGACACCCCAGGTACAACTGACACCCCAGGTAAACCTCCGATACAACCAGGTACACCTCAGACACTCCCTGTTACAACCTGACACCCCAGGCACACCTCTTCTCTCCCCTGGTTCTCCCCTGACACCCCTAGGCACACCTCACACCCCAGGTAAACCTCTACAATCCCAGGACTCCTGTGACACCCCTGGTACTCTCTGACACTTGCACACTCAGACACCCAGGCACACCCCACACTCCCCAGGCACACCTCTGACACCCCAGGCACACCTCTGACACTCAGGCACCGCTGACACTCCAGGCACACCCCTGACACTCCATGTACACCTCCGACTCTCCAGGTGCACCTCTGACACCCCAGGAACCCACTGACACCCTGCACACCCCTGACACCCAGGCACACCTCCCACACCCCCAGTTACTCCCTGACACCTCTGGCACATCTCTCACACCCCAGGCACACCTCAGACACCCCCAGGACACCTCAGACACTCTCAGGCCACCTCTGACACTCCCCAGGTACACCTCTGACATTCCCCAGGCACCCACTGACACCCCCTGCACACCCCTGACCTCCCAGCCACACCTCTGACACCCCAGGCACACCCCAGACACCCCAGGCACACCCCAGACACCAGGCACACCCCAGCCAATCCCAGGTACACTTCAGACACCCCAGGCACACCTCTGACACCTGAGGCACACCTCTGATATCTACACCTCCTGATACTCCCAGGCACACCTCTGACACTCCAGGCACACCTCTGACACCCTAGGGACTCTCTGTCACTCCCTGATACACCGCCAACACTCCCAGGCACACCGCTGACACTCCCAGGCACACCACTGACACTGCCAGGCACACCCCAGACACTCACAGGCACACTTCTGCACACTCCAAGGTGGACTGACACTCCCAAGCACCCTGACACCTCCCAGGCACACCTCTGACACTCCCCAGGCACACCCCAGACACTCCCAGGCACACCGCTGACACTCCCAGGCACACCTTCACACCCCAGGTACTCCTGTGACACCCCTGGCATTTCTCTGACACCCCAGGCACACCTGAGACACCAGGCACACCTCAGACACCCTGCAAGGCCACCTCTGACACCCCAGGCACACCTCTAACACCCCCAGGCACACCGCTGACACTGCCAGGCACACCTCTGACACCCATGTACACCTCCCACACTCTGCACTTGATCCTCCCAGGCACTCCACTGACACCCCTGGCACACCCCTGATAATCCCAGGCACACCTCTGACACCTCAGGCACACCTCTGACACAGGCACACCTCAGACACTCCGGCACACCCCAGACACTCACAGGCACACACCTAGACACCGAGGCACACCTCACACCTCGCAGGCATACCCCGACACCCCAGGCACACCTCTGACATTCCCAGGCACACCTCTGACACCCCAGCCACACCTCTGACACTCCCAGGCACCCTGACACCCCAGGAACACCTCTGACACTCCCAGGTACTCCACTGACATTCCCTGGTACACCCCTGACACCCCAGGCACATTCACCCCAGATAAACCTCTGACACCCCAGGTACATCTCTGAAACTCCCAGGCACACCGCTGACACTCCCAGGCACACCTCTGACACCCAGGTACACCTCTGACACTCAGTTACACCTTGACACCCCCAGGTACTCCACTGACATTCCCTGGTACACCTCTGACACTCCCAGATACACCGCTGACACTGCCAGGCACCTCCGACTCCCAGGCACACCCTGGACACCCCAGGCACACCACACTCCCCAGGCACACCTCCGACACTCCCAGGTACTCCTCTGACACTCCGGTACTCTCTGACACTCCCCAGGTCACCCTGAGTCTCACACACCTCTGACACCCCTGGCACACCTCCATATTCCCAGGTACACCTCCGATATTCCCAGGTACACCTCCGATACTCCCAGGCACACCTTGAGACTCCCAGGCACCTCACTGACACTACCTGGTATACCTCTGACATTCCCAGGTACCTCTGACACCCCAGGCATACCTCTGATACTCCCAGGTACCTCTGACACTCCCAGGTCCGCCTCCGACACCCCCAGGCACAACCCTGACACTCAGGTAAACCTCCTACACTCCCAGGTTACACCCCTGACACTCCCAGGTACACCTCTGACAGTCCCAGGTACACCTCTGATATTCCCAGTTACACCTCCAACACTCCCAGGTACACCCTTGACACTCCCACGCACACCTCTGACACCCCAGGCACACCTCTGATACTCCCAGGTGCACCTCTGATACCCCAGGCACACCCCAACACTCCTGGTTCACCTCTGAGACTCCCAGGCACACCTCAGACACCCAAGGGCACTCTGACACCCCCAAGTGCACCTCTGACACCCTAGGCACACCTCTGTCACTCCCCAGGCACACCTCAGACACCCCACACCTCTGACACTCCCTGGCACACCTCCATATTCCCAGTTACACCTCCGATACTCCCAGGTACACCTTGAGACACCCAGGTACTTCACTGACACTCCCTGGTATACGTCTGACATTCCCAGGTACTCCCTGACCCTCCAGGCACACCTCTGATAATCCCATGCACACCTCTGACACGCCCTGGTCCGCCACCGACACCCCCAGGCACAACCCGACACTCCCAGGTAAACCTCCTGACACACAGGCACACCTCAGACACTCCCTGGCACACCTCTGACACTCCCAGGCACACCCTTTCTCCCCTGGTTCTCCCCTGACACCCTAGGCACACCCTCACACTCCCAGGTAAACCTCATACTCCCAGGCACCCTGGACACTCCCTGGTACTTCTCTGACACCCCAGGCACACCTCAGACACCCCAGGCACACCCCAGACACTCCCAGGCACACTCTGACACCCCAGGCACACCTCTGACACCCCAGGCACACCGCTGACACTGCCAGGCACACCTCTGACACTCCATGTACACTGACTCACCCAGGCACCCCTGACACTCCAGGAACCCACTGACACCCTGGTACACCCCTGACACCTCAGGTTCACCCTGACAAGGCACACCTCTGACACCCCAGGCAGGCACACCTCAGACACTCAGGCACACCCCAGACACCCCAGGCACACCCAGACACTGCACACTGCAGGCACACCTCCGACACCCGGCACACCTCTGACACTCCCAGGCACACCTCTGACACCCCCAGGAACACCTCTGACACTCCCAGGCACACCACTGACACTCTGGTACACCCCTGACACTCCCAGGCACACGTTCAACACTCCCAGATAAACCTCTGACACTCCAGGTACATCTCTGAAACCCCAGGTACACCGCTGACACTCCCAGGCACAACCTTGACACTCCCCAGGCACACCTCTGACACTCCCAGGCACACCTTGACACTCCCAGGTACCCACTGACATTCCCTGGTACACCTCTGACACTCCCAGATACACCGCTGACACTGCCAGGCACACTCTGACTCCCAGGTACACCTGACACTCCCAGGCATCTCTCACCTGTCTCCGACACTCCAGGTACTCCTGACACTCCCTGCACTCTGATGGTTCCCTGGTTCACCCCAGGTACACCTCTGACACTCCTGGTACCCTCCGATATTCCAGGCACACCTCCGATATTCCCAGGCACACCTCCGACACCCCAGGTAAACCTCCAACACCCCAGGTTACACCCCTGACACTCCCAGGCACACCTCTGACACTCCCAGGTACACTCTGATATTCCCAGTTACACCTCCGACACTCCCAGTTACACACCCTGACACTCCCACGCACACCTCTGACACTCCAGCACCCTGATACTCCCAGGTGCACCTCTGATACCCCAGGTACACCTCTAACACCCCTGGTTCACCTCTGAGACTCAGGCACACCTCAGACACCTCCTACGCACCTTGACACTCCAAGTGCACCTCTGACACTCCTAGGCACACTGTCACTCCCAGGCACACCTCAGACACTCCCAGGCACACCTCTGACACCCCTGGCACACCTCCGATATTCCCAGGTACACCTCCGATATTCCCAGTTACACCTCCGATACCCCAGGCACACCTTTGAGACACCCAGGTACTTCACTGACACTCCCTGGTATACGTCTGACATTCCCAGGTACTCCTCTGACCCTCCCAGGTACACCTCTGATACTCCCATGTACACTCTGACACGCCCTGGTCCGCCCACCGACACCCCAGGCACAACCTCCGACATCCCCAGGTAAACCTCCGATACCAGGCACACCTCAGACACCCCTGGTACACCTGTGACACCCCAGGCACACTCCTGGTTCTCCCCTGACACCTCCAGGCACACCTCACACTCCCCAGGTAAAACTCTCATACCCCCAGGTACCCCAGACACTCCCCTGCACTTCTCTGACACTCCCTGGTTCACCCTGAGACCCCAGGCACACCCTCAGACACTCCACAGCACCTCTGACACCCCAAGTGCACCTCTGACACCCTAGGCACACCCTGTCACCCCAGGCACACCTCAGACACCCCAGGCACACCTCAGACACCCTCAGGACCCCCAGACACTCCCCAGGCACACTCCCTGGTTCTCCCCTGACACCCCAGGCACACCTCACACCCCAGGCAAACTCTCACCCCAGGCACCCCTGACACTCCCTGGCACTCTCTGACACCGGCACACCTCAGACACCCCAGGCACACCTCAGACACCCCAGGCACACCTCTGACACCCCAGGCACACCCCTGACACTCCAGGTACACTGCTGACACTGCCAGGCACACCTCTGACACCCATGTCACCTCCGACTCACCCAGGTACACCTCTGACACTTCCCAGGAACTCCACTGACACTCCCTGGTACACCCCTGACACTCTCAGGTTCACCTCACACCCCAGGCACACCCCTGACACTCCCCAGGCACACCCCAGACACCCCAGGCACACCCCAGACACCCCAGGCACACCCCAGACACCCCAGGCACTTCACACCTGCAGGCACACCTCCGACACCCCAGGTACACCTCTGACACCCCAGGCACACCTCTGACACCCCTGCACCTCTGACACCCAGGCACACCTCTGACACTCCCAGGTGCACCTCTGACACTCCGGTACACCTCCTGACACTAGGCACACCTCTGACCACTCAGGCACACCCCTGACACCCTAGGTACCCTCTGCCACCCACATGACACACCTAACACTCCCCAGCACACTGCTGCCACTCCCAGGCAAACCTCCTGATACCCCAGGCACACCTCTGACACCCCAGGCCACCTCTGACACACCCAAGCACACCTCTGACACTCCCAGGTACACCTCTGACACCCCAAGTACACCCTGACACCCCAGGTACAACCTCTGACACCTGCACACCTCCCTGACACTCCAGGCACACCTCTGACACCCCAGGCACACCTCTGACACCCTAGGGACCCTCTGTCACCCCTGATACACCCCAACACTCCAGGCACACCACAACCCCAGGCACACCACTGACACTGCCAGGCACACCTCAGACACCCCAGGCACACACCAAGGGACCTCTGACACCCCCAAGTGCACCTCTGACACCCAGGCACACCCTGACACCTCCAGGCACAACCCTCAGACACCCCAGGTCAACCGCTGACACTCCCAGGCACACCTCTGACACCCTGGCACACCTCCAACACTCCCAGGTACACCTCTGACACCCCAGGCACACCTTGACACTCCAGGTACACCTTGACACTCCCAGGTACTCCACTGACATTCCCTGTACACCTCTGACACTCCCCAGGCACACCGCTCACACTGCCAGGCACACCTCCGACTCCCAGGCACACCTCGACACCCCAGGCACACTCTCACACCCCCAGGCACACCTCCGACACTCCCAGGCACAACTATGACACCCCAGGCACACCTCTGACACCCAAGGCAACCTCTGACACTCCCAGGTACACCTCTGAGACTCCCAAGCACTCCACTGATTTTCCCCAACACCCCTGACACTGCCAGGTACACCTGTCACCCCAGATACTGCTGTGACACCCCAGGCACACCTCCGACACTCCAGGCACACCTCTGACACCCCAGGCACACCTCTGACAATCCTAGGTACTCCTGAAACTCCCAGGCACACCTCTGACACTGCCAGGCACACCCCTGACACCCCAGGCACCCCTGTGACACCCCCAGGCACACCTGACACTTGCACCTTGACACTGCCAGGCACACCTCTGACACTCCCCAGGCACTCTGAGACACTTGCACACCTCCGACACCCCAGGCACACCTCTGACACTCCCAGGCACACCTCCGATATTCCCAAGCACACCTCCGATATTCCCAGGTAAACAACCTCCGATACACCCAGGCACCCTTGAGACCCCAGGTACCCACCAACACTCCTGGCACACCTCTGACATTCCCAGTTACACCTCTGACACTCCCTGGCACAACTCTGACACCCCCAGGCACACCGTCTCCCCTGGTTCTCCCCTGACACCCAAGGCACTCCTCAGACACTCCAGGTGCACCCACTGACATTCCCTGGCAACCCCTGACACCCCAGGCACACCCCAGACACCCCAGGCACACCTCAGACACTCCCAGGCACACCTCTGACACCCCCAGGCATCACCCCCCCAGGCACCTACACCTCACACCCCAGACACCCTGTGACACCCCTGGTCTTCTCTGACACCCCAGGCACACAGACACTCCCCAGGCACACCTTGACACCCCAGGCACACCCCATACACCCCAGGCACACCTGACACCCAGGCACACCTGCCACTACCAGGCACACCTGACACCCATGTACACCTCTGACACTCCCAGGTCCTCCACTGACACCCCCAGGCACAACCCTGATACTCCCAGGAACACCTCAGACACTCCCAAGCACAGCCTGACACTCCCGGGCACCTCTGACACTCCCTTGTACCCTCTGACACCCTGGTTCACCCTGAGACTCCCAGGCACACCTCTGACTCTCCTGCATACCCGATATTCCCAGGCACACCTGACACACCCAGGTAAACCTGATACCCCAGGCACACCTTACACCCCAGGCACACCTCTGACACTGCAGGCACACCCTCACACTCCCCAGGTATCTCCACACTCCCCAGGCACGACACCCCTGGCACTGACACCCCAGGCACACCCCAGACATGCCCAGGCACACCCCAGACACCCCAGGCACATCTGACACTCCCCAGGCACCTCAGACACTCAGGCACACCCTCACACCCAGGCACTCCTGTGACACCCTGGCACTCTGACACCCCAGGCACAACCCAGACACCCCTGGCACACCTCAGACACCCAGGCACACCTTGACACCCCTGGACTCCACTGACATTCCCTGGCACACTCTGACACTCCCAGGCACACCGCTGACACTGCCAGGCACACCTCTGACTCCCAGGCACACCTCCGACACTCCCCAGGCACACTTCTCACACCCCCAGGCACACCTGACACCTACGGCACACCTCTGACACCCCAGGCACACCTCTGAGACTCCCAAGCACTCCACTGACATTCCCTGGCACACCCCTGACACCCAGGCACAGCCCTGACACTCCAAGGCACACCTCTGACACTGCCAGGTACACCTCTGACACTCCCAGGCACCTTGTGACACTCCCAAGCACACCTCCGACACCCCAGGCACACCCTGACACTCCCACGCACACCTCCGATATTCCCAGGCACACCTCCGATATTCCAGGCACAACCTGATACTCCCAGGCACACCTTGAACTCCCAGGTACCCACACTGACACCCCTGGCACACCCCTGACATTCCCAGTTACCCCTCTGACACCCCCTGGCAACCCCTGACACTCACAGGCACACCTCACCCCCTGGTTCTCCCCTGACACCCCCCAGGCACACCTCAAACACCCCAGGCACACCTCAGACACCCCAGGCACACCTCTGACACTCCCCAGGCACACCCCAGGCACTCTAGGCACACCTTTCACACCCCCAGGCACACCTCACACCCCCAGATACTCCTGTGATACTCCCTGGTTCTCTGACACTCCCAGGCACACCCCAGACACTCCCCAGCGCCTCGACACCCCAGGCACACCTCAGACACCCCAGGCACACCTCCTGACACCCCAGGCACCACGACACCCCTGGTACAACCCTGACACCCCAGGCACAAGTCAGACACTCCAGGCACACCCAAACACCCCAGGCACACCAGACACCCCAGGCACACCTCTGACACCCCAGGCACACCTCAGGCACTCCCCAGGCACACCTTTACACCCCCAGGCACACCTCTCACACTCGTGAACCTCATGTGACACTCCCTAGTTCTTCTCTGACACTCCCAGGACACACCCCAGACACTCCCAGGCACACCTGACACTCCCCAGGTACACCTTGACACTGCCCAGGCACACCTCTGACACTCCCAGGCACTCCACTGACACCTGCACACCCTGACACTCCCAGGCACACCTCTGACACTCTGGCACACCTCTGACACTCCCTTGCAATTCTCTGACACTCCTGGTCTCTCCTGAGACTCAGGCACACCTCTGACTCCCTGCACACCTCCGAAATTCTGCAAACCCGACACCTAGGCAAACCTCCGACACCCCAGGCACACCCCACACTTCCAGGCACACTCTGACACCTGCAGGCCACACCTCCCACACTCCCAGGCACACCTCACACACTGCAGGAACCCCGTGACACCCTGGTACCTCTGAGACACCCAGGCACACCCCCAGACACGACCAGCACACCCCAGACACTCCCCAGGCACACCTCCCCACTCCCAGGTACTCCTGTGACACTCCCTGGCACTTCTGACACCCCCAGGCACACCTCAGACACTCCCCAGGCACACCTCAGACACCTCAGGCACACCTCTGACACCCCAGGCACACCTCTGACGCTCCCAAGCACACCTTGACACTCCAGGCACACCTCTGACACTGCCAGGCACACCTCTGACACTCCCAGGCACTCTTGTGATACTCCCCAGGCACACCTCCGACACTCCCAGGCACACCTCTAACACTGTCAGGCACACCTCCTGACACTCCCAGGCACTCAGACACCTCTAGGCACACCTCCGACACCCCTGGTTCACCTCCTGAGACTCCCAGGCACACCTCTGACTCTCCCTGCAAACCTCCGATATTCCCAGGCACATCTCCGACACTCTCAGGTAAACCTCCGATACTCCTAGGCACATCTTACACCAGGCACACCCCTGACACTGCAGGCACACCTCACACTCCCAGGCATACCTCTCACACCCCAGGCACTCCCAGACACCCCTGGCACTTCTCTGACACCCCAGGCACACCCCCAGACATGCCCAGGCACACCCCAGACACTCCCCAGGCACACCCTGACACTCCCCAGGCACTCCTCCAGACACCCCAGCACACCTCCTCTCACACCCCAGGCACCCTGTGACACCCCACTCTCTGACACCCAGGCACACCCCAGACACCCCAGGCACACCTCCCTGACACCCCAGGCACACCTCTGACAATCAGGACACCTCCTGACACTCCCAGGCACACCTCTGAACTCCCCAGGCACACCTCTGACACTCCCAGGTGCACCTCTGACATCCCAGGTTACACCCCTGACACTTCCAGGCACACTCTGACAGTCCCAGGTACACTCTGACATTCCCAGTTACACCTCCGACACTCCTGTGCCACACCCCTGACACTCCATGCACACCTCTGACACCCCAGGCACACCTCTGACACTCCCAGGCACCTCTGACACTCCAGGCACACCCCAACACTCCCCTGGTCTCACCCTCCTGAGACCCCAGGCACACCCCAGACACCCAAGCAACTTGACACCCCAAGTGCCTGACACCCCAGGCACACCTCTGTCCACCCCAGGCACACCCCAGACACCCTGCACACCCTGACACCCCTGCACACCTCCGATATTCCCAGGCACACCTCGATATTCCCAGTTACACCTCCGATACCCCAGGTACACCTTTTGAGACACCCAGGTACTTCACTGACACTCCCTGGTATACGTCTGACATTCCCAGGTACTCCTCTGACCTCCCAGGTACACCCTCTGATACCCCATGCACACCTCTGACACGCCCTGGTCCGCCACCGACACCCCAGGCACAACCTGACACTCCCAGGTAAACCTCCGATACTACCTGGCACACCTCAGACACCCCTGGTACACCTCTGACACTCCCAGGCACACCTCCTTTCTCTCCTGGTTCTCCCTGACACCTCCCAGGCACACCTCCTCACACCTGCAAAACCTCATACCCAGGCACCCTGTGACACCCCTGGCACCTCTGACACCCCAGGCACACCTCAGACACCCAGGCACACCTCAGACACACCCAGGCACACCTCTGACACCCCAGGCACACCTCTGACACTCCCAGGCACACCGCTGACACTGCAGGCACACCTCTGACACTCCATGCACACTGGACTCACCCAGGCACACCTCTGACACCCCAGGAACCCACTGACACTCCCTGCACACCCCTGACACTCTCAGGTTCACCTCTGACACCAGGTACACTCTGACACTCCAGGCACACCTCCAGAACATCGGCACACCCCAGACACTCCCCAGGCACACCCCAGACACTCCCAGGAACACCTCACACTCAGTACACCTGACACTCCCAGGCACACCTTGACACCCCAGGCACACTCTGACACTCCCAGGAACACCTCTGACACTCAGGTACTCCACTGACATTCCCTGGCACACCCTGACACCCCAGGCACACACGTTCAACACTCCCCAGATAAACCCCCCTGACACCCCAGGCACACCTGAAACTCCCAGGCACACCGCTGACACTCCCAGGCACACCCTCTGACACTCCCCAGGCACACCTCTGACACTCCCCAGGTACACCTTGACACTCCCCAGGAACTCCACTGACATTCCCTGGTACACCTCTGACACTCCCAGACACTCCAGACACTGCCAGGCACACCTCCGACTCCAGGCACACCCTGGACACCCAAGGCACACCCCCACACTCCCCAGGCACACCTGACCACAGGCACCTCTGACACCCCTGCACTCTCTGACACTCCCCTGATTCACCTCTGAGTCCTGCCAGGCACACCTCTGACACCCCTGGCACACCCCGATATTCCCAGGCACACTCCGATATTCCCAGGTACACCTCCGATACTCCCAGGTACACCTTGAGACTCTCCAGGCACTTCACTGACACTCCCTGGCATACCTCTGACATTCCCAGGCACTCCTCTGACACCCCAGGCATACCTCTGACACCCCCAGGCACACCTCTGACACCCCAGGTCCGCCTCCCACTCTGCACAACCCGACACTCTGGTAAACCTCCTGACACCCCAGGTACACCCCTGACACTCCCAGGCACACCCTGACACCCAAGGCACACCTCTGATATCCCAGTCCCACACCTCCGACACCCTGTGCCACACCCCTGACACTCCCAATGCACACCTCTAACACCCCAGGTACACCCCTGACACCCCAGGCACCCCTCTGACACTCCCAGGCACACCTCTAACACTCCTGGTTCACCTCTCTGAGACTCCCAGGCACACTCCCAGACACCTGCTGCGCACCTTGACACCCCAAGTGCACCTCTGACACCCCAGGCACACCCCTGTCACCCCAGGCACACCTCAGACACCCCAGGCACACCTCTGACACTCCTGGACACCTCGATATTCCCAGGTACACCTGATATCCCAGGTCACACCTCCGACACCCCAGATACCACCTTGAGACACCAGGTGTACACACTGACACCCTGGTATACGTCTGACATCCTGATAAGTACCCTCTGACCTAGCTACACCTCTGATACCCCATGCACACCTCTGACACGCCCTGGTCCGCCACCGACACTCCCCCAGGCACAACCTGACACTCCCCAGGTAAACCTCGATACCACCAGGCACACCCCTCAGACACTCCCCTGGCACACCTGTGACACTCCCAGGCACACCTCTCTCCCTGGTTCTCCCCCTGACACCCCATGCACACCTCTCACACTCCCCAGGCAAACTCATACCCCAGGCACCCCTTGACACACTCCCTGGCATTCTCTGACACCCCTGGTTCACCTCTGAGACCCCAGGCACACCCCAGACATTCCAAGGCGCACCTCTGACACCCCCAAGTGCACCTCTGACACCCCAGGCACACCTCCTCACCCCAGGCACACCTCAGACACCCCAGGGCACACCTCAGACACTCCCTGGCACACCTGTGACACTGGCACACCTCTTCTCTCCCTGGTTCTCCCCTGACACCCTAGGCACACACCTCACACCCCAGGCAAACCCCATACCCCAGGCACTCCTGTGACACTCCCTGGCACTCTCTCTGACACCCCAGGCACACCCCAGACACCCCAGGCACACCCCAGACACCCCAGGCACACCTCTGACACCCCCAGGCACACCTCTGACACTCCCCAGAGCCACCGCTGACACTGCCAGGCACACCTCTGACACCCATGCACACCTCCGACTCCACCCAGGCACACCCCTGACACCCCAGAACCCACTGACACCCCTGGCACACCCCTGACACTCCAGGTTCACCTCTGACACCTGCACCCTGACACCCAGGCACACCCCCAGACACCCCAACCCCAGACACCCCGGCACACCCCAGACACCCAGGGCACACCTCACACTCGCAGGTTCACCTGACACCCCAGGCACACCCCACTCCCCAGGCACACCTCTGACACCCCAGGCACACCCCTGACACCCCAGGCACACCTCTGACACCCCAGGCACACCTCCGACACACACCTCTGACACTCCTCAGGCACACCGACACCCCAGGCACCCTCACACCCATGATACACCCCAACACTCCCCAGGCACACCGCTGCCACTCCCAGGCACACCTCCGATACTCCCCAGGCACACCTCTGACACCCCAGGCACACCCTGACACACCCAAGCACACCTCTGACACCCCAGGCACACCTCTGACACCCCAAGCACATCTCTGACACCCCAGGCACAACTCTGACACCCAAGGCACACCTCCGATACTTCCAGGCACACCTCTGACACCCCAGGCACACCTCTGACCTCCTAGGGACCTCTGTCACCCTGATACACCTCTAACACTCCCAGGCACACCGCTGACACTCCCAGGCACACCACTGACACTCCAGGCACACCCCAGACACCCCCAGGCACACTTCAGACACACCCAAGGTGACCCCTGACACCCCATGCACCTCTGACACTCCCCAGGCACACCTCTGACACCCCAGGCACAACCCAGACACTCCCCAGGCACACCGCTGACACCCCAGGCACACCTCACACTCCCAAGCACACCTCTAACACCCCAGGCACACCTCTGACACTCAGGCACACCCTTGACACCCCAGGCACACCTTGACACTCCCCAGGCACTCCACTGACATCCCCTGGCACACCTGACACCCCAGGCACACCGCCCACACCCCCAGGCACACCCGACCCCAGGCACACCTGACACTCCCAGGCACACTTCTCACACCCCAGGCACACCTGACACCCCAGGCACAACCTGACACCCCAGGCACACCTCTGACACCTGCACACCTCTGACACTCCCAGGCACCTCTGAGACTCCCACACTCCACTGATATTCCCTGGCACACCTCTGACACTGCCAGGCACACCTCTGTCACTCCCCAGATACTGCTGCACACCCCAGGCACACCTCCGACACTCCCCAGGCACACCCTCTGACACCCCAGGCACACCTCTGACACTCCCAGGCACCTTGTGAAACTCCCAGGCACACCTCTGACACCGCCAGGCACACCTCTGACACTCCCAGGCACTCTGTGACACTCCCAGGCCACCTGACACCCCAGGCACACCTTGACACTGCCAGGCACACCTCTGACACCCCCAGGCACTCTGTGACACCCCAGGCACACCTGACACCCCACACCCCACACCCAGGTGCACACCTCCGATATCCCAAGCACACCTCCGATATTCCCAGGTACAACCTGATACCCCAGGTACACCCTTGAGACTCCCAGGTACTCCACCAACACTCCCCTGCACACTCTGACATTCCCAGTTACACCTCTGACACTCCCCTGGTACAACCTCTGACACTCCCCAGGCACACCTTTCACTCCCCTGGTTCTCCCCTGACACCCACACCCCCAGACACTCTAGGCACACCCCAGACACACCCCTGCCACCGGCACACCTGACACCCATGCACACTCTGACACTCCCCAGGCACCACTGACATTCCCCACAACCCTGACACCCCTGCACACCCCAGACACCCCAGGCACACCCCAGACACCCCAGGCACACCTCTGACACCCCAGGCACACCCCAGGCACCCCAGGCACACCCTCACACCCCCAGGCACACCTCCTCACACCCCACACTCCTGTGACACCCCCAGTTCTTCTCTGACACCCAGGCACACCCCAGACACCCCAGGCACACCTGGACACCCCAGGCACACCCCATACACCCCAGGCACACCTCTGACACCACCCCAGGCACACCGCTGCCACCGCTGTGTGCCACCCTCTGACACCCATGCACACCTCTGACATCTCTGCAGGTCCTCCACTGACACTCTTATGTACAACCCTGATAATTCCCCAGGAACACCTCAGACACTCCAAGCACAGCTCTGACACTCCCCAAGCACACCTCTGACACCTTGTACTCTGACACTCCCCTGGTTCACCTCTGAGACTCCCAGGCACACCTCTGACTCTCCCTGCAAACCTCCGATATTCCCAGGTACAACCTGACACACCCAGGTAAACCTCCGATACTCCTAGGCACACCTCTACACCCCAGGCACACCTCTGACACCTGCACACCCCCACACCCAGGCATACCTCACACCCCAGGCACTCCTGTGACACTCCCTGGCACTCTCTGACACCCCAGGCACACCCCAGACACGCCCAGGCACACCTCAGACACCCCAGGTACACTCTGACACTCCCCAGTACTCCTCAGACACCCCAGGCACACCCCACACCCCTGGTGCACTCCTGTGACACTCCCTGGCACTCTGACACTCCCCAGGCACAACCTGAGACACCCCTGCACACCCCAGACACCCCAGGCACACCTTTGACACTCCCCTGCACCCACTGACATTCCCTGGCACACCTGACACTCCCAGGCACACCGCTGACACCGCCAGGCACCTCTGACCCCAGGCACACCTCCGACACCCCAGGCACACTTCTCACACCCAGGCACACCTCCGACACCCAAGGCACACCTCCTGACACTCCCAGGCACACCTCAGACCCCCAAGAACCCACTGACATTCCCTGGTACACCTCTGACACCTATAAGGCCAGCCTGACACTCCCAGGCACACCTCTGACACACTGCCACAGTACACCTCTGACACCCCAGGCACCTTGTGACACTCCCAAGCACACCTCCGACACTCCCAGGCACACCTCTGACACTCCCCACGCACACCTCCGATATTCCCAGGCACACCTGACATTCCCCAGGCACAACTCCGATACTCCCAGGCACACCTTGAGACTCCCAGGTACTCCACTGACACTCCCTGGCACACCTCTGACATTCCCCAAGTTACACCTCTGACACTCCCTGGCACAACTCTGACACTACAGGCACACTCCTTTCACTCCCCCTGGTTCTCCCTGACACTCCCCAGGCACACCCCAAACACCCCAAGCACACCCCAGACACCCCAGGCACACCTCTGACACCCCAGGCACACCCCAGGCACTTATGGCACACCTTTCACACTTGCACACACGTCTCACACTCCCAGATACTCCTGTGATACTCCCTGGTTCTTTCTGACACTCCTGAGGTACACCCTCAGACACACCCAGGCACACCCTTGACACTCCCTGGTGTACACCCCAGACACTCCAGGCACACTCTCACACCCCAGGCACTCCACTGACACCCTGCACAACCCTGACACCCCAGGCACAAGCCAGACACCCAGGCACACCCCCAAACACCCCACAGGCACACCCCCAGACACCCCAGGCACACCTGACACCCCAGGCACACCCCAGGCACCCAGGCACACCTTTACACCCCTGTGCACACCTCCCCACACTCTGTGAAACTCATGACACCCCTGGTTCTTTCCTCTGACACCCCAGGCACAACCTCAGACACCCCTGCACACCTCCGAAACTCCCAGGCACACCTTGACACTGCCAGGTACACCTCTGACAATTCTACAGGCACTCCACTGACACCCCTGCACACCCCTGACACTCCCCAGGCACACCTCTGACACTCCCAGCATGCACCCTGACACTTTGTACCTCTGACACTCCCTGGTTCACCCCAGAGACTCCCTGCACACCTCTGACTCTCCCTGGTACACCTCCCGCGACCTCAGGCAAACCCGACACCCCAGGCAAACCTCCTGACACTCCCAGTACACCTCTTACACTCCCCAGGCACACCTCTGACACTCGCAGGCACACCTCCCCACACCCCAGGTGCACACCTCACACTCGCAGGAACCCCTGTGACACTCCTGCACTTCTCTCTGAGACACCTGTACACCCTCAGACACCACACCCCAGACACGCCCAGGCACACCCCCAGACAGGCACACCTCCCCCCACCCCAGGCACCCTGTGACACCCCTGGCACTCTGACACCCCAGGCACACCAGACACTCCCAGGCACACCCCAGACACCTCAGGCACACCTCTGACACTCCCAGGCACACCTCTGACGCTCCCAAGCACACCTTGACACTCCCCAGGCACACCTCTGACACTGCCAGGCACACCTCTGACACTCCCCAGGCACTCTTGTGATACTCCCAGGTACACCTCCTGACACTCCCAGGTACACCTCTAACACTGTCAGGCACACCTCTGACACCCCCAGGCCTTGTGACACCCCAGGCACACCTCCGACACTCCCTGGTTCACCTCTGAGACTCCCAGGCACACCTCTGACTCTCCTGGTAAACCTCCGATATTCCCAGGCACATCTCCGACACTCCCAGGCAAACCTCCGATACCCTAGGCACACCCCTACACCCCAGGCACACCTCTGACACCGAGGCACACCTCTCACACCCCAGGTGCACTCCCCACACCCCAGGCACCTGTGACACCCCCTGGCACCTCTGACACCCAGGCACACCCCAGACATGCCCAGGCACACCTCAGACACCAGGCACAACCCCACACCTATACCCCACACCCCAGGCACACCTCACACCCCCAGGCACTCCCCTGACACCCTGGCACCTCTGACCCCAGGCACACCTCAGACACTCCCAGGCACACCAGACACTCCCAGGCACACCTCTGACACCCCAGGCAACCTCTGACACCTCCAGGCACACCCTGACACTCCCAGGCACACCTCTGACTCCCAGGCACCTCTGACACCCCAGGTGGCACACCTCTGACACTCCCCAGGCACACCTCTGACACAGGCACACCCCAGACACCCTAGGCCACATCTCACACTCCCCAGGCACACCTCAGACACCCCAGGCACACCCCAGACACCTCAGGCACACCTCTGACACTCCCCAGGCACACCCTGACGCTCCCAAGCACACCTTGACACTCCCAGGCCACCTCTGACACTGCCAGGCACACCTCTGACACTCCCAGGTACTCTGTGATACTCCCAGGCACACCTCCGACACTGGCACACCTCTAACACTGTCAGGCACACCTCTGACACTCCCAGGTACTCTTGTGACACTCCCAGGCACACCTCCGACACTCCCCTGTTCACCTCTGAGACTCCCAGGCACACCTCTGCTCTCCTGGAAACCTCCGATATTCCCAGGCACAACTCCAGACACACTCCCAGGTAAACCCCGATTCTCCCAGGCACACACCTCTTACACCCCAGGCACAGCTCTGACACTGCAGGCACACCTCTCACACTCCCAGGCATACCTCTCACACCCCAGGCACTCCCTGTGACACCCTGGCACTTCTCTGACACCCCCAGGCACACCCCAGACATGCCCAGGCACACCTCAGACACCCCAGGCACACTTCTGACACTCCCCAGGTACCCCCAGACACCCCAGGCACACCTCTCACACTCCCCAGGCACTCCTGTGACACTCCTGACACTCCCAGGCACACCTCAGACACCCCAGGCACACCCCCAGACACTCCCAGGCACACCTTGACACCCCCAGGTACTCCACTGACATTCCCTGGCACACCTCTGACACCCCAGGCACACCGCTGACACTGCCAGGCACACCTGACTTGCACACCTCCGACACTCCAGGCACATCTCACACTCCCCAGGCACACCTCCGACACCTCCGGCACACCTCTGACACTCCCAGGCACACCTCTGAGACTCCCAAGTACTCCACTGACATTCCCTGGCACACCTCTGACACTCCCCAGGCACAGCCCTGACACTCCCCAGGCACACCCTGACACTGCCAGGCACACCTCTGACACTCCCAGGCACTCGTGACACTCCCAGGTACACCTCCGACACTCCCAGGCACACCTCTGACACTCCCAGGTACACCTCCGATATTCCCAGGCACACCTCCGATATTCCCAAGTACACCTCCGATACTCCCAGGCACACCTTGAGACTCCCAGGTGTCCACTGACACTCCCAGGCACACCTCCGACACTCCCCAGGCACCCCTCTGACACCTGCCAGGCACACCTCTGACACTCCCAGGTACCTTGTGACACTCCCAGGCACACCTCACACTGCCAGGCACACTGACACTCCCAGGCACCTTGTGACACCCCAGGCACACCTCCGACACCCCAGGCACACCTTGACACTGCCAGGCACACCCCCACACCCCAGGCACCTTGTGACACTCCCCAGGCACACCTCCGACACCCCAGGTACACCTCTGACACTCCCAGGTAAACCTCCGATATTCCCAGGTACACCTCGATATTCCCAGGTACAACTCCGATACCCCAGGCACACCTTAGAGACCCCAGGCACTCCACTGACACTCCCTGCACACCTCTGACATTCCCCAGTTACACCTCTGACACCCCTGGTACAACCTTGACACTCACAGGTACACCTCTTTCACTCCTGGTTCTCCTGACACTAGGCACACCTCAAACACTCCCAGCACACTAGACACTTGCACACCCTCTGACACTCCCAGGCACACCCCAGGCACCCCAGGCACACCTTTCACACCCCCAGGCACACCTCTCACACTCCCAGATACCCCTGACACTCCCTGGTTCTTTCCTCTGACACTCCCAGGCACACCTCAGAGACTCCCCAGGCACACTGACACCCCAGGCACACCCTGACCCCAGGCACACCCCAGACACTCCCAGGCACACCTCTGACACCCCAGGCACACTGCTGCCACTGCCAGGGCCACCTCTGACACCCATGTACACCCCTGACACTCCCAGGTACTCCACTGACACTCCCCTGGTACAACCCCTGACACTCCATACAACTCAGACACTAGGTCAGACCTCAACACTCCCAGGCACACCTCAGACACTCCAGGTACACCTCTGACACTAGGTACCTCAGGCACCCCAGGCACACCTTTACACCCGGTACACCTCTCACACTCCCAGAAACCTCATGTGACACTCCCTGGTTCTTCTCTGACACTCCCCAGGCACACCTCAGACACTCCCAGGCACACCTCCGACACTCCCAGGTACACCTTGACACTGCCAGGCACACCTCTGACACTCCCAGGTACTCCACTGACACTCCCTGGTACACCCCCTGACACTCCCAGGCACACCTCTGACACTCCCTTGTACCTCTGACACTCCCCTGGTTCACCTCTGAGACTTCTGGTACACCTCCGATATTCCCAAGTAAAACCTGACACTCTGGGAAACCTCTGATACCCTAGGCACACCCCACACCCCAGTGCACACCTCTGACACCTGCAGGTACACCCTCACACTCCCAGGCACACCTCACACTCGCAGGAACCCTGTGACACTCCCCTGGCACTTCTCTGAGACACCCAGGTACACCTCAGACACGCCCAGGTACACCCAGACACTCCCACGCACACCTCCCAATCCCCAGGCACTCCTGTGACACCCCTGGCACCCTCTGACACCAGGCACACCCCACACCCCAGGCACACCCCAGACACCTCAGGCACACCTCTGACACCCCAGGTACACCTCTGACGTCTCACACCTTGACACTTGCACATCTGACACCCAGGCACATCTCTGACACTCCCAGGCACACCTCTGACACTGCCAGCACACTCTGACACTTCGGTACTCTTGTGACACTCCCAGGTGCCACCTCCGACACTCCCAGGTACACCTCTAACACTGTCAGGTACACCTCTGACAATTCCCAGGTACTCTTGTGACACTCCCCAGGCACACTCCGTCACCCCAGGTACACCTCTGATACTCCCAGGCACACCTCCGATATTCCCAGGCACACTCCATATTCCCAGGCACACCTCCGATACTCCCAGGTACACCTTGAGACTCCCAGGCACTCCACTGACACCCCAGGCCACCCGACACTCCCCAGGCACACATCTGACACTCCCCAGGCACACCTCTGACACTCCCAGGTACCTGTGACACCCCAGGCACACCTGACACTGCCAGGTACACCTCTGACACTGGTTCTTGCAACACTGGCACACCTCCGACACCCCAGGCACCTTGACACCCCCAGGCACACCTTGACACTCCCCAGGCACTCTTGTGACACTCCCCAGGTACACCTCCAACACTCCCCAGTACACCTCTGACACCCCAGGCACACCTCCGATATTCCCAGGTGCACACCTCCGATATTCCCAGGCACAACCTGATACTCCCAGGCCACCTTGAGACTCCCAGGCACTCCACTGACACCCTGGCACACCCTGACATTCCCAGTTACACCTCTGACACTCTGGTACAACTCTGACACCCCCAGGTACATCTCTTTCACTCCTGGTTCTCCCCTGACACCTCTGCTCACACCTCAGACACTCCCCAGGCACACCTCAGACACCAGGCAAACCTCTGACACCAGGTACACCTCAGGCACCCCAGGCACACCTCTGACACTCCCAGGCACACCTCTCCGATATTCCCAGGTACACCTGATATTCCCAGGTACACCTCCAATACTCCCAGGTACACCTTGAGACTCCCAGGTACCACTGACACCCCTGGCACACCTCTGACATTCCCCAGTACACCTCTGACACCCTGGTACAACCTGACACTCCCCAGGTACACCCCTTTCACTCCCTGGTTCCCTCCCCGACACCCATGCCCTCAGACACCCCAGGCACACCCCAGACACCCCAGGCACACCTCTGACACCCAGGTACACCTCAGGCACCCCAGGCACACCTCTCACACCCCAGGCACACCTCTCACACTCCCAGATACTCCTGTAACACTCCCTGGTTCTTTCTGACCCCAGGCACACCTCAGACACCAGGCACACCTCGACACCCCAGGCACACCCAGACACTCCCAGGCACACCTCTGGACACCCAGGCACACCGCCACTGCCAGGCACACCTCTGACACCCATGTACACCTCTGACACCCCAGGTCCTCCACTGACACTCCCAGGTACAACCCCTGACACTCCCAGGAACACCTCAGACACCCAAGTACACCTCTGACACCCTGTCACACCTCTGACACTCCCTGTACCCTCTGACACTCCCTGGTTCATCTCTGAGACTCCCAGGTCTCTGACTCTCCTTGGTACACCTCCGATATTCCCAGGTACAACTCCGACACTCCCAGGTATACCTGATACTCCAGGCACACCCCACACTCCAGGCACACCTCTGACACTCGCAGGCACACCTCTCACACTCCCAGTATACCTCTGACACCCCCAGGTACCCCAGACACTCCCCTGGTACTCTCTCTGACACTCCCCAGGCACACCTCAGACACGCCCAGATACACACCCCTCAGACCCCAGGCACACCCCTGACACCCCCCTGCAACCCAGGCACACCTCCCACACCCAGGCACTCCTGCTGACACCCCTGGCACTCTGCTGACCTAACCCCTGCACACACCCCAGGCACACCCCAGACACACTCCCCACACCCCAGGTACTCCTCAGACACCCTAGGCACACCCCACACTCGGCACTCCTGTGACACCTGGTACTCTGACACTCAGGCACACCTCAGACACCCCAGCACCTGAGACACTCCCAGTACACCTTGACACCCCAGGCACCCACTGACATTCCATGGTACACCTCTGACACCCCAGGTACACCGCTGACACCCAGTACACCTCCGACCCCAGGCACACCTCCACACTCCCAGGCACACTCTCACACCCAGCACCCCACACCCCAGGCACACCTCTGAGACTCCAGGCACCACTGACATTCCCCTGGTACACCTCTGACACCCCAGGCACATCTCTGATATCCCAGGCACACCTCTGACACTCCAGGCACACCCCTGACACTCCCCAGGCACTCTAGACACTCCCAGGCACACCTCCTGACACCCCAGGCACACCTCTGACACCCAGTACACCTGACACCCCATACCCTGACACTCCCAGGCACACCTCAGACACTCCCAGGCACACCCTCTGACACCCCAGGTACACCTCCGATATTCCCCAGGCACACCTCCGATATCCCAGGCACACCTCCGATACCCCAGGTACACCTTTGAGACTCCCAGGTACCCACCTGACACCCCAGGCACACCTCCGACACACCCAGGTACACCTGACACTGCCAGGTGCCACCTCTGACACCCCAGGCACTCTCGACACCCCAGGCACACCTCAGACACGCCCAGGCACACCCCAGACACCCCAGGCACACTCTGACACCCCAGGTACCTCAGACACCCTAGGCACACCCTTACACCCAGGTGGCACTCCCTGTGACACCCCTGGCACTCTGACACCCCAGGCACACCTCAGAACCCCAGGCACACCTCAGACACCTGCACACCTCTGACACTCCCTTGTACCTCTGACACTCCCTGGTTCATCTCTGAGACTCCCAGGCACACCTCTGACTCTCCTGCACACCTCCGATATTCTGCACAACTCCGACACTCCCAAGTATACCTCCGATACCCTAGGTACACCTTTACACCCCAGGCACACTCTGACACCTGCAGGTACACCCTCACACCCCAGGCATACCCTCACACTCCCCAGGCACCCCCACACTGGTACTCTGACACCCAGGCACACCCCAGACACGCCCAGGCACACCCCTGACACTCCCAGGCACACTCTGACACACTCCCAGGCACTCCCCTCAGACACCTAGGCACACCTCTTACACTCCCCAGCACTCCTGTGACACCTGTACCTCTCTGACACCCCAGGTACACCCCAGACACCCCAGGCACACCTCAGACACCCCAGGTACACCTTGACACTCCTGCACCCACTGACATTCCATGGCACACCCTCTGACACTCCCAGGCACACCGCTGACACTGCCAGGTACACCTGACCCCAGGCACACCCCACACCCAGGCACACTCCTCACACCCCTAGGCACACCTCCGACACCCAAGGCACACCCCTGACACCCCAGGCACACCTCTGAGACTCCCACACCCACTGACATTCCCTGGCACACCCTGACACTCCCAGGTACATCTCTGACACCCAGGTGACACCTCTGACACTCCAGGTACACCTCTGACACCCCACCTTGTGACACTCCCCAGGTACACCTCCTGACACTCCCAGGTACACCCTGACACTGCCAGGTACACCCTGACACTCCCCAGGCACTCTTGTGACACCCCAGGCACACCTCAGACACCCCAGGCACACCTCTGACACTCCCAGGTACACCTCCGATATTCCAGGCACACCTCTGATATTCCTGCACACCTCCGAAACTCCCAGGCACACCTTGAGACTCCCAGGTACTCCACTGACACTCCCCAGGCACACCTCCTGACACCTCCCAGCACACCTCGACACTGCCAGGCACACCTGACACTCCCAGGTACTCTTGGACACTCCCAGGCACACCAGACACGCCGAGGCACACCCCAGACACCCCAGGCACACCTCTGACACCCCAGGTACTCCCTCAGACACCCCAGGTACACCTCTACACTCCCAGGCACTCCTGTGACACTCCCTGGTACTTCCTGACACTCCCAGGTACACCTCAGACACCCCAGGTACACCTCACACCCCAGGTACACCTTGACACTCCCAGGTACCCACTGACATCCTGGTGCACCTCTGACACTCCCAGGTACACGACACTGCCAGGTACACCTCCGACTCCAGGTACACCTGACACCCCAGGTACACCTCCTCTCACACCCTAGGTACACCTCCGACACTCCAAGGCACACCTCTGACACTCCCAGGTACACCTCTGAGACCCAATTACTCCACTGACATTCCCTGCACACCTCCTGACACTCCCAGGTACACCCCGACACCCCAGGTACACCCTGACACTACCTAGGCACACCTCTGACACTCCCAGGTACTCTTTGACACTCCCAGGTACACCTCCCACACTTGCAAACCTCTGACACTGCCAGGCACACCCCTGACACCCCAGGTACTCTTGTGACACCCCAGGTACACCTCAGACACTCCCAGGTACACCTCTGACACTCCCAGGTACACCTCCGACATTCCCAGGTACACCTCCGATATTCCCAGGTACACCTGATACTCCCAGGCACACCTTGAGACTCCCAGGTACCCACTGACACTCCCAGGTACACCTCCGACACTCCAGGCACACCTCTGACACCGCCAGGTACACCTCTGACCCCAGGTACTCTTGTGACACTCCAGGTACACCTCTGACACTGCCAGGTACACCTCTGACACTCCCAGGCACTCTGCGACACTCCCGTTACCTCCGACACTCCCAGGTACACCTTTGACACTGCCAGGTACACCTCTGACACTCCAGGTGCTCTTGTGACACTCCAGGTACACCTCCGACACTCCCGGATACACCTCTGCCCTCACGCACACCTCCGATATTCCCGGTGCACCTCCGATATTCCCAGGTACAATCCGATACTCCCAGGTACACCTTTGAGACTCCCAGGTACTCACTGACACTCCTGGTACACCTCTGACATTCAGTTACACCTCGGCACTCCTGGTACAACTCTGACCTCCACAGGTACACCTCTTTCACTCCCAGCTTCTCCCCTGACACTCCCAGGTACACCTCGAACCCTCCCAGGTACCTCAGACACTCCAGGTACCTCACACTCCCAGGTACACCTCAGGCAATCCAGGTACACCTTTCACACCCCAGGTACACCTCTCACACTCAGATACTCCCGTGACACTCCTGGTTCTTCTCTGACCTCCAGGTCTCAGACACTCCAGGTACACCTCGGACCTCCCAGGTACACCTCAGACACTCCAGGTACACCTCCGACCTCCCAGGTAAACTGCTGCCACTGCCAGGTACCTCTGACACTCCATGTACACCTCGACCTCCCAGGTACTCCACTGACACTCCTGGTACAACCTGACACTCCCAGGTACCCTCAGACACTCCCAGGTACATCTCTGACACTCCAGGTACACCTCTGACACTCCCTTGGCACACCTCACACCCCAGGCACTCTTGCTGACACTCCCAGGTACACCTCCGACACCTCCGGTACACAACTGACACTGCCAGGTACACCTCTGACACTCCCAGGTACTCTTGTGACCACTCCAGGTACACCTCCGACACTCCCAGGTACACCTCTGTCCTCCCAGGTACACCTCCAATATTCCCAGGTACCTCCAATATTCCCAGGTCCACTCCCGATACTCCCAGGTACCTTTGAGACTCCAGGTACTCCACTGACACTCCCTGGTACACCTCTGACATTCCCAGTTACCTCGACACTCCCTGGTACAACTCTGACACTCCAGTTTCACCTCCACTCCATGGTTCTCCCTGACACTCCAGGTACACCTCAGACACTCCCAGGTACACCTCAGACACTCCAGGTACACCTCTGACACTCCAGGTACACCTCAGGCACTCCCAGGTACACCTCTCACACTCCCAGATACTCCTGTAACACTCCCTGGTTCTTCTCTGACACTCCTAGGTACACCTCAGAACCTCCCAGGTACACCTCGGACACTCTCAGGTACACCACCAGACACTCCCAGGTACACCTCTGACACTCCCAGGTACAACCCTGACACTCCCAGGAACACCTCAGACACTCCCAAGTACACCTCTGACACTCCCAGGTACACCTCAGACACTCCCTTGTACTCCTCTGACACTCCCTGGTTCATCTCTGAGACTCCCAGGTACACCTCTGACTCCTGACACCTCCGATATTCCAGGTACAACTCCGACACTCCCAGGTAAACCTCGATACTCTGGATTCCTCTTACACTCCCAGGTACACCTCTGACACTCGCAGGTACCTCTCACACTCCCAGGTATACCCTCTCACTCTCCAGGTACTCCTGTGACCTCCCTGGTAATTCTCTGACACTCCCAGGTACCTCAGACACTCCCAGGTACACCTCAGACACTCCCAGGTACGCAGCCTCCCAGGTACTCCACTGACATTACATGGTACACCTCGACACTCCCAGGTACACCGCTGACACTGCCAGGTACACCTCCGACTCCCAGGTACCTCCGACCCCAGGTACACTTCTCACACTCCCAGGTGCACCTCCGACACTCCAGGTACCTCTGACACTCCCAGGTACCTCTGAGACTCCCAAGTGCTCAACGACATTCCTGGTCACCTCTGACACTCAGGTGCATCTCTGACACTCCCAGGTACACCTCTGACACTGCCAGGTACACCTCTGACACTCAGGTACTCTTGTGACCTCCCAGGTACACCTCCGACACTCCCAGGTACACCTCTGACACTGCCAGTTACACCTCTGACACTCCCAGTTACTCTTGCGACACTCCCAGGTACACCTCCGACGCTCCCAGGTACACCTCTGACACTCCCTGGTACACCTCCGATACTCCCAGGTACACCTTTGAGACTCCCAGGCACTCCACTGACACTCCCAGGTAAACCTCCGACACACCCAGGTACACCTCTGACACTGCCAGGTACCTCTGACACTCAGGTGCTCTTGTGACCTCAGGTCCACCTCTGACACTGCCAATACACCATTGACCTCCCAGGCACTCTTGTGACACTCCCAGGTACACCTCCGACACTCCCAGGTACACATCTGACACGCCAGGTACACCTCTGACACTCAGGTACTCTTGTGACACTCCCAGGTACACCTCCGACACTCCAGGTACACCTCCTGACACTCCCAGGTACACCTCCGATATTCAGGTACACCTGAGACTCAGTGCTCTACGACTCCCTGGTACTCTACTGACACTCCTGGTACACCTCTGACATTCCCAGTTACATCTGACACTCCCTGGTACAACTCTGACACTCACAGGTACACCTCTTTCACTCCTGGTTCTCCTGACACTCCCAGGTACACCTCAGACACTCCCAGGTACACCTCAGACACTCCCAGGTACACCTCAGGCACTCCCAGGTACACCTTTCACACCCCCAGGTACACCTCTCTCCACACTCCCAGATACTCCTGTGACCTCCCTGGTTCTTCTCTGACACTCCAGGTACACCTCAGACCTCCCAGGTACACCTCCGGACACTCCAGGTACCTCAGACCTCCCGTGCACCTCTGACACTCCCAGGTACCTGCTGCCACTGCCAGGTACACCTCTGACACTCCATGTACACCTCTGACACTCCCAGGTACTCCACTGACACTCCCTGGTACAACCCTGACACTCCCAGGTACACCACAGACACTCCCAGGTACACCTCTGACACTCCCAGGTACACCTCTGACACTCGCAGGTACACCTCTCACACTCCCAGGTATACCTCTCACTCCCAGGTACTCCTGTGACACTCCGTGGTACTTCTCTGACACTCCAGGTACACCTCAGACACGCCAGGTACACCTCAGACACTCCCAGATACACTTCTGACACTCCCAGGTACTCCTCAGACACTCCCAGGTACACCTCTCACACTCCCAGGTACTCCTGTGACACTCCCTGGTACTTCTCAGCCTCCCAGGTACCACCTAGAGACTCCCAGGTACACCTCAGACACTCCAGGTACACCTTTGACACTCCCAGGTACTCCACTGACATTAAATGGTACACCTCTGACACTCCCAGGTACACGACACTGCCAGGTACACCTCCGACTCCCAGGTACACCTCCGACACTCCCAGGTGCACTTCTCACACTCCAGGTACACCTCCGACACTCCAAGGTACACCTCTGACACTCCAGGTACACAGACTCCCAAGTACTCACTGACATTCCCTGGTACACCAGCACTCCAGGTACATCGACACTCAGGTACACCTCTGACACTGCCAGGTACACCTCTGACGCTCCCAGGTACTCTTGTGACACTCAGGTACACCTCCGACACTCCCAGGTACACCTCTGACACTGCCAGGTACACCTCTGACACTCCCAGGTACTCTTGGCCTCCTAGGTACACCTCCGACACTCCAGGTACACCTCTGACACTCCCAGGTACACTCCGATATTCCCAGGTACACCTCCGATGTTCAGGTACACCTCCGATACTCCAGGTACACTGAGACTCCCAGGTGCTCCACTGACACTCCCAGGTACACCTCCGACACTCCGTTACTGACACTGCCAGGTACACCTCTGACACTCCCAGGTACTCTTGACACTCCCAGGTACACCTCTGACACTGCCAGGTACACCTCTGACCTCCCAGGCACTCTTGGCCTCCCAGTACACCTCCGACACTCCCAGGTACACCTTGACACTGCCAGGTACACCTCTGACACTCCCAGGTACTCTTGTGACACTCCAGGTACACCTCCGACACTCCCAGGTACACCTCTGACCTCCAGGTACACCTCCGATATTCCCAGGTACCTCGATATTCCAGGTACAACTCCGATACTCCCAGGTACCTTTGAGACCTCCCAGGTACTCCACTGACACTCCCTGGTGAACCTCTGACATTCCCAGTTACACCTCCTGACACTCCCTGGTACAACTCTGACACTCACAGGTACACCTCTTTCACTCCCTGGTTCTCCCTGACACTCCCAGGTACACCTCAGACACTCCCAGGTACACCTCTGACCTCCCAGGTACACCCTGGCACTCAGGCTACCTTTCACACCCCAGGTACCTCTCACACTCCCAGATACTCCTGTGACACTCCCTGGTTCTTTTCTGACCTCCCAGGTACACCTCAGACACTCCCAGGTACACCTCAGACACTCCCAGGTGCACCTCAGACACTCCAGGTACACCTCTGACACTCCCAGGTACACTGCTGCCACTGCCAGGTACACCTCTGACACTCCCATGTACACCTCTGACACTCCAGGTACTCCACTGACACTCCCTGGTACAACCCTGACACTCCCAGGTGCACCACAGACACTCCCAGGTACACCTCTGACACTCCAGGTACACCTCTGACACTCCCTTGTACTCCTCTGACACTCCCTGGTTCACCTCTGAGACTCCCAGGTACACCTGACTCTCCCTGGTACACCTCCGATATTCAGGAAAACTCTGACACTCCCAGGTAAACATCCGATACTCCTAGGTCACCTCTTACACTCCCAGGTACACCTCCTGACACTCGCAGGTACACCTCTCACACTCCCAGGTACACCTCACACTCCCAGGTACTCTGTGACACTCCCTGGTACTTCTCTGACACTCCCAGGTACACCTCAGACACTCCCAGGTACACCTCAGCCACTCCCAGGTACACCTTTGACACTCCCAGGTACTCCACTGACATTAAATGGTACACCTCTGACACTACCAGGTACACCGCCCACACTGCCAGGTACACCTCCGACTCCCAGGTACACCTCCGACACTCCCAGGACACTTCTCCACTCCCAGGTACACCTCCGACACTCAAGGTACCTCCTCTGACACTCCCAGATACACCTCTGAGACTCCCAAGTACTCCACTGACATTCCCTGGTACACCTCTGACACTCCCAGGTACATCTCTGACACTCCCAGGTACACCTCTGACACTGCCAGGTACACCTCTGACACTCCCAGGTACTCTTGTGACACTCCCAGGTACACCTCCGACACTCCCAGGTACACCTCTGACACTGCCAGGTACACCTCTGACCTCCCAGGTACTCTTGTGACACTCCCAGGTACACCTCCGACACTCCCAGGTACACCTCTGACCTCCCAGGTACATCCGATATTCCAGGCACACCTCCGATGTTCCCAGGTACCTCCGATACTCCCAGGCACAGAACTCCCAGGTACTCCACCCTGACATTAAATGGTACACCTCTGACATTCCCAGGTACACCTCTGACACTCCCAGGTACACCTCTCTGTCACTCCCAGGTGCACCTATGACACTCAGGCACACCATGGCCTCCCAGGTACTCCACTGACATTCCCTGGTACCCTTGACACTCCCAGTTACACCCGACCTCCCAGGTACACCTCTGACACTCCCAGGTACACCTCCCGATATTCCCAGGCTACCTCCCGATATTCTCAGGTACACCTCCGATACTCCCATTTGCCCAGAGACTCCCAGGTACTTCACTGACATTCCTGGTACCTCTGACATTCCCAAGTACTCCTCTGACATTCCCAGGTACACCTCAGACACTCCCAGGCACACCTCAGACACTCCCAGGTACACCTCAGACACTCCCAGGTACACTTCAGACACTCCAAGGTGGACCTCTGACACTCCCAAGTGCACCTCTGATACTCCCAGGCACACCTCTGACACTCCCAGGTACCTCAGACACTCCCAGGTACCTCAGACACTCCCAGGTACACCTCTGACATTCCCAAGTACACCTCTGACACTCCCAGGTACACCTCTGACCTCCTAGGTACTCTTCTGTCACTCCCAGGCACCTCTGGCCTCAGGTACACCGCTCACTGCCAGGACACCTCTGACACTCCATGTACACCTCGGCACTCCCAGGTAAACCTCTGATACTCCCTAGGTACTCCTCTGTCACTCCCTGATACCTCTACCTCCCAGGTACACCTCTGACACTGCCAGGTACCTCTGACACTCCCAGGTACTCTTGTGACCTCCCAGGTACACCTCCGGCACTGCCAGGTACACCTCTGACACTCCCAGGCACTCTTGGGCCTCCCGACACCTCGCTCCCAGGTACACCTTTGACACTGCCAGGTACCTCCTGCTCCCAGGTCTCTTGTGACACTCCCAGGTACACCTCCCGACACTCCCAGGTACACCTCTGACACTCCCAGGTACACCTCCGTTCCACCTCCGATTCCATTACACTCGATACTCCCAGGTACACCTCTGACTCATACCTCAACCTCCCAGGTACACCTCTGACACTCCTAGGTACTCTTCTGTCACTCCCAGAGCACCTCTGACTCCCAGGTACACCTTCTCACTGCCGGTACACCTCTGACACTCCATGTACACCTCTGACACTCCCAGGTAAACCTCTGATACTCCTGGTACTCTCTGTCACTCCCTGATACACCTCTACCTCCCAGGTACACCGCCCCAACCTAGGTACACCTCAGCCTCCCAGGTACACCTCTGACACTCCCAGGTACTTTGACACTCCCGTGCTCCCACTGACATTCCCTGGTACACCTCTGACACTCCCAGATACACCTCTGACACTGCCAGGTTCACCTCCAACTCCCAGGTACACCTCAGACACTCCCAGGTACACTTCTCCACACTCCCAGGTACCTCCGACACTCCCAGGTTCTCCTGAACCTCCCTGGTACTCCTCTGACCTCCTGGTTCACCTCTGAACTCCCAGGTACACCTCTGACACTCCTGGTACCCCTCCGATATTCCCAGGTACACCTCCGATATTCCCAGGTACACCTCCAATACTCCCAGGTACACCTTTCGAACTCCCAGGCACTTCACTGACACTCCCTGGTATGCCTCTGACATTCCCAGGTACTCTCTGACACTCCCAGGTACACCTCTGATACTCCCAGGTACACCTCTGACCTCCCAGGTCACGCCTCCGACACTCCAGGTACAACTCCGACACTCCCAGGTAAACCTCCGGCCTCCCAGTTGCCCTTGGCCTCCCAGGTACACCTCTGACCTCCCAGGTGCACCTCTGTACTCCCAGTTATACCTCCGACACTCCCAGTTACACCTGACACTCTCCAGGTACCTCGACACTTCCAGGGTACACCTCTGATACTCCCAGGTACACCTCTGATGCTCCCAGGTACCTCGGCCTCCCAGTACACCTCCTGACCTCCCAGGTACACCTCTGACACTCCCAGGTGCACCTCCCGAGCTCCCAGGTACACCTCTGACACTCCCAGGTACCTCGTGCTCCCCAGGTCACACCTCTGGCTACTCCCAGGTACTCCTCTGACACTCCCAGATACCTCTGACACTCCCAGGTACACCTCTGACACCCCAGGTCACCTCCGGCTCCTCCCAGGTACACCTCTGACACTCCCAGGTACACCTCTGACACTCCCAGGTACCTCCGACTACTCCCAGGTACACCTCCTGACCTCCCAGGTACACCTCCTGACACTCCCAGGCCATCCTGTGACACTCCAGGTACACCTCTGACACTCCCAGGTACACCTCTGACACTCCCAGGTACACCTCCGACACTCCCAGGTACACCTCCCGCCTCCCCAGGTACACCTCTGACCTCCCAGGTACACCCTGACCTCCCAGGTACCTCGACACTCCCAGGTACACCTCCTGATGCTCCCAGGTACCTCCTTGCTCCCAGGTACACCCTGACCTCCCAGGTGCACCTCTGACCTCCCAGGTACACCTCTGACACTCCCAGGTGCACCTCCTGACACTCCCAGGTACACCTCTCTGACACTCCCAGGTACACCTCTGACACTCCCAGGTACACCTCAGGCACTCCCAGGTACACCTCTGACACTCCCGTGCTCCTCTGACCTCCCAGGTACACCTCCGACACTCCCAGGTACACCTCTGGCCTCCCAGGTACACCTCCAGCACTCCCAGGTACTCTTCTGACCTCCCAGGTACACCTCTGACACTCCAGGTACACCTCTGACTTGTCACTCCCGCCTCAGGTACACCTCTGGCCTCCCAGGTAACCTCCAGCTTCTCCCAGGTGCACCCCTGGCCTCCCAGGTACACCTCTGACCTCCCAGGTACACCTCCTGATGCTCCCAGTGCACCTCCAGACACTCCAGTTACACCTCTGACACTCCCAGGTACCTCTGACACTCCCAGGTACACCTCCCGACACTCCCCAGGTACACCTCCGATATTCCCAGGTACACCTCCGATGCTCCCAGGTACCTTTGAGACTCCCAGGTACTTCACTGACACTCCCTGGTACACCTCTGACACTCCCAAATGCTCCTCTGACACTCCCAGGTACACCTCAGACGCTCCCAGGTACACCTCAGACCTCCCAGGCCTCCTGACACTCCCAGGTACACCTCTGACCTCCCAGGTACACCTCCTGACACTCCCAGGATGCTCACCCAGCCTCCAGGTACACCCCTGAACTCCCAGGTACACCTCCCGGCCTCCCAGGTACTCACTGACACTCCCTGGGACACCACCCCAGCACTCCCAGGTACACCTCTGACCTCCAGGTACCTTGCAGCACTCCCAGGTACACCTCCCGTGCTCCAGGTGCCTCTCCAGCACTCCAGGCACACCTCTGACACTCCCAGGGTACACTCCTGACCTCCCAGGTACCCTCTGACACTCAGTTGCACCTCAGACACTCCTGGTACCCTCTGAGCACTCCAGGTACACCTCTTTCCTCCCTGGTTCTCCCCTGACACTCCCAGGTACACCTCGACACTCCCAGGTACACCTCAGACACTCCCAGGTACACCTCTGACACTCCAGGTACACCTCAGACACTCAGGGTACATCTCACACTCCCAGGTACACCTCTCACCTCCCAGGTACTCCTGTGACACTCCCTGGTACTTCTCTGACACTCCCAGTTCAGAGACACTCCCAGGTGCCTCGAACCTCCAGGTACACCTCCCAGCCTCCCAGGCACACCTCAGCATTCCCAGGTACACCTCTGACACTCCAGGTACACCTCTGACACTCCATGTACACCTCCGACCTCCCAGGTACACCTCCTGACACTCTGAGTACTCCCAGGCACTCCCTGGTACACCACTGGCCTCCCAGGTACCTCCCAGCCTCCCAGGTACACCTTTGACACTCCCAGGTACACCTCCCGACACTCCTCAGGTACACCTCTGGCCTCCCAGGTACACCTCCTGACACTCCCAGGTACACCTCTGACACTCCCAGTGCACCTCTGACGCTCCCAGTTACCTCTGACACTCCAGGTACACCTCTGACACTCCCAGGTACCTCTTTCCTCCTGGTTCTCCCCTGACCTCCCAGGTACACCTCAGACACTCCCAGGTACACCTCAGACCTCCCAGGTACACCTCCTGACACTCCCAGGTACACCTCAGACACTCCCAGGTACACACCTCCCACCACTCCAGGTACACCTCTCACCCTCCCAGGTACTCCTGTAACACTCCCTGGTATTTCTGACACTCCCAGGCACACCTCCGACACTCCAGAGTACCTCAGACACTCCCAGGTACACCTCCCAGCCTCCCAGGCACACCTCTGACATTCCCAGGTACACCTCTGACACTGCAGTACACCTCTGACCTCCCTGGTACACCTGACACTCCCAGGTACCTCTGACACTCCCAGGTACTCTCTGACACTCCCAGGTACACCTCTGACACTCCCAGGTACACCTCTGACACTCCCAGGTACACCTCTCTGACACTCCCAGGTACACCTCTCGACACTCCAGGTACACCCCAGACACTCCCAGGTACACCCAGACACTCCCAGGTACACCTCTCACTCCCAGGTATACCTCCACGACCTCCCAGGTGCACCTCTGACTTCCCAGGCACCTCTGACACTCCCAGGTGCGCCTCTGACACTCCCAGGTACACCTGCCAGCACTCCAGGCACACCTCTGACACTCCAGTGCTCCACCTGACATTCCTGGTACACCTCTGACACTCCCAGGTACACGTCCAACACTCCCAGGTACACCTCTGACACTCCCAGGTACATCTCTGACACTCCCAGGTACACCTCTGACACTCCCAGGTACACCTCCCTGACACTCCCAGGTACCTCTGACACTCCCAGGTACACCTCAGACACTCCCAGGTACACCTCTGACTCCCAGGTACACCTCTGACACTCCCAGGTACTCCTCTGACACTCCTTATGCCTCTGCTCCCAGGTACACCCTGACACTCCCAGGTACACCGACTCCAGGCACCTCCGACACTCCCAGGTACACCTCCAGACACTCCAGGTACACCTCTGACTGCCAGTACCTCTGACACTCCTAGGTACACCTCTGGCCTCCCAGGTACACCTCTGACCTCCCTGGTACCTCCCTGTTCCCAGGTACACCTCCGACACTCCCAGGTACACCTCCGATACTCCCAGGTACACCTCTGACACCCAGGTACTCCTCTGACACTCCCTGGTACACCTCTGACATTCCCAGGTACTCCTCTGACTCTCCCTGGTACACCTCCGATATTCCCAGGTACACCTCCGACACTCCCAGGTAACCTCCGTGCTCCTAGGTACCTCCCAGTACACCTCTGACACTCCATATACCCCTCACACTCCCAGGTACACCTCTCACACTCCCAGGTACTCCTGTGACCTCCCTGGTACTTCTCTGACACACCCAGGTACACCTCAGACACGCCCAGGTACACCTCAGACACTCCCAGGGACACTTCTGACCTCCCAGGTACTCCTCAGACCTCCCGTACACCTCTCCCTCCCAGGTGCTCCTGTGACACTCCCTGGTACTTCTCCTTAACCTCCCAGGTACACCTCCAGACCTCCCAGGTACCTCAGACACTCCACAGTGCACCTCTGACACTCCCAGGTACCTCTGACACTCCATGTACACCTCCGACACTCCCAGGTACACCTCTGACATTCCAGGTACTCCACTGACACTCCTGGTACCAACCCTGACTCTCCCAGGTACACCTTTGACCTCTAGGTACTCCTCTGTCCTCCATGATGCACCTCCTAACACTCCCAGGTACCACTGCAACTCCCAGGTACACCTCGATGTCCCAGGTACACCTCTGACACTCCAGTACACCTCCCAACCTCCCAAGTACACCTCTGACACTCCCAGGTACCTCCCAGCCTCTGGGTACATCTCTGACACTCCCAGGTACCTCTGACATCGAGATACACCTCTGACCTCCCAGGACACCTCCGATACTCCCAGGTACACCTCTGGCCTCCCAGGTACCTCTGGCACTCCTAGGGACTCCTCTGTCACTCCTGATACACCTCTAACACTCCCAGGTACACCTCGGACTGCTCAGGTACACCTCAGACACTCCAAGGGCGGACCTCCTGACACTCCAAGTGCCACTTTGACACTCCCAGGCACACCTCCTGACACTCCCAGGTGCACCTCAGACACTCCCAGGTACACTGCTGACCTCCCAGGTGCCTCTGACCACTCCAAGTACACCTCTGACACTCCCAGGTACACCTCTCTGACCTCCTAAGTGCTCCTCTGTCACTCCATGATACACCTCCTAACCTCCCAGGTACACCTCTGACACTCCAAGTATACCTTTGACACTCCCAGGTACTCCACTGACATTCCCTGGTACACCTCTGACACTCCCAGGTACACCCTGACACTGCAGGTACCTCCGACTCCCAGGTACATCCCGACACTCCAGGTACACTTCTCACCTCCCGGTACACCTCCGACACTCCCAGGTACAACTCTGACACTCCCATACACCTCTGACCTCCAAGGTACACCTCTGACCTCCCAGGTACACCTCTGAGACTCCCAGTACTCCTGACATTCCCTGGTCACCTCCCAACCTCCCAGGTACATCTCTGACCTCCCAGGTACACCTCTGACACTGCCAGGTACACCTCTGACACTCCCAGGTACTCTTGTGACACTCCCAGGTACACCTCCGACACTCCCAGGTACACCTCTGACACTGCCAGGTACACCTCTGACACTCACAGGTACTCTTGTGACACTCCCAGGTACACCTCCGACACTCCCAGGTACACCTCTGACACTCCCAGGTACACCTCCGATATTCCCAGATACACCTCCGATATTCCCAGGTACACCTCCGATACTCCCAGGTACACCTTTGAGACTCCCAGGTACTCCACTGACACTCCCAGGTACACCTCCGACACTCCCAGGTACACCTCTGACACTCCCAGGTACACCTCTGACACTCCCAGGTACTCTTGTGACACTCCCAGGTACACCTCTGACATTGCCAGGTACACCTCTGACACTCCCAGGCACTCTTGTGACACTCCCAGGTACACCTCCGACACTCCCAGGTACACCTTTGACACTGCCAGGTACACCTCTGACACTCCCAGGTACTCTTGTGACACTCCCAGGTACACCTCCGACACTCCCAGGTACACCTCTGACACTCCCAGGTACACCTCCGATATTCCCAGGTACACCTCGTGTTCCCAGGTACAACTCCGATACTCCAGGTACACCTTTGAGACTCCCAGGTACTCCACCCAGCCTCCTGGTACACCTCTGACATTCCAGTTACACCTCTGACACTCCCTGCCTGCATCTGGCCTCCCAGGTACACCTCTTTCACTCCCTGGTTCTCCCCAACCTCCCAGGTACCTCAGACCCTCCCAGGTACACCTCAGACACTCCCAGGTACACCTCTGACCTCCCAGGTACACCTCAGGCACTCCCAGGCACCTCTCACCCCAGGTACCTCTCTACTCCCAGATACTCCTGTGACACTCCTGGTTCTTCTCTGACACTCCCAGTACACCTCAGACACTCCCAGGTACACCTCAGACACTCCCAGGTACACCTCAGACACTCCAGGTACACCTCTGACCTCCAGGTACACCGCTGCCACTGCAGGTACACCTCCTGACACTCCATGTACCTCCCTGACCTCCCAGGTCCTCCACTGACACTCCCAGGTACAACCCTGACCTCCAGGAACACCTCCAGACACTCCCAGGTACACCTCTGACACTCCCAGGTACACCTCTGACACTCCTTGTACTCCTCCTGACACTCCTGGTTCTCCTGAGACTCCCAGGTACACCCTCTGACTCTCCTGGTACACCTCCCGATATTCCCAGGTACAACTCCGACCTCCCAGGTAAACCTCGTGCTCCTGTATACCTCTTACACTCCCAGGTACACCTCTGACACTCGCAGGGACACCTCTCCCTCCCAGGCTGCCTCTCCTCTCCCAGGCTCCTGTGACACTCCTGGTACTTCTCTGCACTCCCAGGTACCACTCACCCCTTAGGTACACCTCAGACACCTCCCAGGTACACTTCTGACCTCCCAGGTACTCCTCAGACACTCCCAGGTACACCTCTCACACTCCCAGGTGCTCCTGCTGACCTCCTGGTGCTTCTCTGACACTCCCAGGTACACTCAACACTCCCAGGTACACCTCAGACACTCCCAGGTACACCTTTGACCTCCCAGGTACTCCACTGACATTCCATGGTACCTCCTGACACTCCCAGGTACACCACTGACACTCCCAGGTACACCTCAGACTCCCAGGTACACCTCAGACACTCCCAGGTACACTTCTCACACTCCAGGTGCACCTCCGACCTCCAAGGTACACCTCTGACCTCCCAGGTACCTCTGAGACTCCCGTACTCCACTGACATTCCTGGTACTGGCCTCCCAGGTACACCTCTGACCTCCCAGGTACACCTCTGACACTCCCAGGTACACCTCTGACACTCCCAGGTACTCTTGTGACACTCCCAGGTACACCTCCGACACTCCCAGGTACACCTCTGGCCTGCCAGGTACACCTCTGACCTCCCAGTGCTGTGACACTCCCAGGTACCTCCGACCTCCCAGGTACCTCCTGACACTCCCAGGTACCTCCGATACTCCAGGTACACCTCAGTACTCCCAGGTACACCTCCGATACTCCCAGGTACACCTTTGACACTCCCAGGCCTCCACTGACACTCCCAGGTACACCTCCGACCTCCCAGGTACACCTCTGACACTGCCAGGTACACCTCTGACCTCCCAGGCACTCTTGCGACACTCCCAGGTACCTCCGACCTCCCAGGTACAACTTTGACACTGCCAGGTACACCTCTGACACTCCCAGGTACTCTGTGACCTCCCAGGTACACCTCCGACACTCAGGTACCTCCTGACACTCCCAGGTACACCTCCGATATTCCCAGGTACCTCGTATTCCCAGGTACAACTCCGATACTCCCAGGTACACCTTTGAGACTCCCAGGTACTCCACTGACACTCCTGGTACACCTCTGACATTCCCAGTTACACCTCTGACCTCCCTGGTACAACTCTGACACTCCCAGGTACCTCTTTCACCCTGGTTCTCCCCTGGCCTCCCAGGAACACCTCAGGCACTCCCAAGGTACACCTCAGACACTCCCAGGTCACCTCTGACCTCCAGGTACCTCAGGCACTCCCAGGTACACCTCTCTCACACCCCAGGTACACCTCTCCACACTCCCAGATACTCCTGTGCTCCCTGGTTCTTCTCTGACACTCCCAGGTACACCTCAGACAATCCCAGGCCTCCAGACACTCCCAGGTACACCTCAGACACTCCCAGGTACACCTGACCATCCCAGGTACCTGCTGCCACTGCCAGAACAATACGTAACCTTCTAG
>NW_024730417.1:0-10501 GCF_018991925.1 Homarus americanus
TGGTATGGCCCCTGGGGGCGCCGCCGTCCCTGGGAACACCCCTCAAGGCACCCCCGTCCCTGTAAGGGTCGCTGGGATCGCCGCTATCCCTGTGAGGGTCACTTGGCCATGCAAGGCACGGACGCGTCCCGAGGGCCCTCTCAGGGTCGGCGGTGCCCCCAGGGGACCTGTCAGGGGCGCTAGATCCGCCAGGGGCGCTCTTAGGGACAACCGCAATCCTAGAGGCCTTCTCAGGGAAGGCGGCGTCGACAGGGGCTCCTCCAGGAACAGCCGAGCTTCCATGGGCCTCTGAGGGATGACAACGCTACAAGGAACCCTCGCAGGGACGGCAACACTCCTAGGGACCCTCACAGGGACGGCGGCGCCCCCATGGGCCCTGCTATGGGCGCTCACTACCCCAGGGGCGCTAGCGACCCTAGGGACCCTCACAGGGACAGCCTTGATCCCTGGGGCCTTCCCTGGGACAGCGGCGCCTATAGGTACGTTCCTAGGGACCGTGGTGCTCCCAGAGGCCCTGCCAGCGGCGGTGGCGCCTTCAGGGGCCCTTCCAGAGGCGGTGGCTCCCCCAGGCCTCTTTATGGGGCGCCACTGCTCCCAGGGATCCTGCCAAAGCCTGTGGCTCACAATAGGTCCTCCTAGGGGAGGCAGTGCCCCAATACATTGGATAGTGGTGTAGTATATATTGCATTCTTCCAGTAATCTCTTACATAACTGTAATTGGTGGAATAAGATGTAACGTCATCAAATTACAGCCAATAGGAAAACAGAGGAATCAGTCAGCACAACACCCCAATTTATGTTTTGCTGTTGGATATTTATTCTCCTTTTCATTGTTCAGGTTGCGAAAATACTGAAAATGCTATGGGCAGTGTCTATTTATTTAACGTCATATCTCCCAGAGTTTAAAATAGTGAAACGAAAAAAAATATCCAACAGCAAAGCATAAGTTGGGGTGTTGTGCTGACTGGTTGCTCTGTTCTCCTATTGGCTGTAATTTGATGACGTCATCTTGCTCCACCAATCACAGTTAAGTAAGGGATTACTGGATGAATGCAAATGTAAGACAAACTATGAAGTTCTTAAGATGCTAAGCTAGAAGGGCTCTGTGGGCGCTGTCGCCTCTGGTGGAGACGCTGCCGGCCCTGGAAAGGCACCCACTACGACTAGGAGGGCCCATACCAGCGCCGCCGGCCCTAGGAGGGCCCATAGTGGCGCTGCAGCCCCTGGCAGGGTCATTGGGGGCAGAGGCACCCCATAGAGGGACCCAGGGGGAGACACCGCCTTTGGAAGGGCCTCTGAATGCGGCACCGCTGTGGTATGGCCCCTGGGGGCGCCGCCGTCCCTGGGAACACCCCTGAAGGCGCCCCTGTCCCAGTAAGGGAACCTGGGATCGCCGCTATCCCTGTGAGGGTCACTTGGCCATGCCAGGCACGGAGGCGCCCCAGGGCCCTGTCATTGTCGGCGGTACCACCAGGGGACCTGTCAGGGGCGCTAGATCCATCAGGGGCGGTGTTAGGAAGAACTGGAATCCTAGGGGCCTTCTCAGGGAAGGCGGCGTCGACAGGGGCTACTCCAGGAACAACCGAGCTTCCATGGTCCTCTCAGGGACGGCAACGCTCCAAGGGACCCTTGCAGGGACGGCATTGCTCTTAGGGACCCTCACAGGGACGGCGGCGTCCCCATGGGACCTGGTAGGGGCACTGGCGACCCAAGGGGCCCTGACAGGGACAACCATGATCCCTGGGGCCTTTCCAGGGACGGGGGCGCCTCCGGGTACGTTCCTAGGGACCGTGGTGCTCCCAGAGGACCTGTCATCGGCGGTGGCGCCTTCAAGGGCCCTTCCAGAGGCGGTGACTCCCCCCAGGCCTCTTTATGGGGCGCCCCTGCTCCCAGGGACCCTGCCAAAGCCTGTGCTCACACAGTCCCCTAGGGAGGCAGTGCCCCAATACATTGGATAGTGGTGTAGTATATATTGCATTCTACCAATCTTCCAGTAATCTCTTACATAACTGTAATTGGTGGAATAAGATGTACGTCATCAAATTACAGCCAATAGGAAAACAGAGGAATCAGTCAGCACAACACCCCAATTTATGTTTTGCTGTTGGATATTTATTCTCCTTTTCATTGTTCAGGTTGCGAAAATACTGAAAATGCTATGGGCAGTGTCTATTTATTTAACGTCATATCTCCCAGAGTTTAAAATAGTGAAACGAAAAAAAATATCCAACAGCAAAGCATAAGTTGGGGTGTTGTGCTGACTGGTTGCTCTGTTCTCCTATTGGCTGTAATTTGATGACGTCATCTTGCTCCACCAATCACAGTTAAGTAAGGGATTACTGGATGAATGCAAAATGTAAGACAAAACTATGAAGTTCTTAAGGCGATGCTGCTTGTGGAAGGGCCCCTGGGGGCGCCGTCGCCCCTGGTGGAGACCCTGACGCCCCTGGAAAGGCACCCACTATGAATAGGAGGGCCCATACCAGCGCTGAGGGCCCTAGGAGGGCCCATAGGGGCGCTGCAGCCCTTGGCAGGGTCATTTGGGGCAGAGGCGCCCCATAAAGGGACCCTGGGTGAGATACCGCCTCTGGAAGGGCCACTGAATTCGCCAACTCTGTGGTATGGCCCCTGGGGGCGCCGCCGTCCCTGGGAACACCCCTCAAGGCACCCCCGTCCCTGTAAGGGTCGCTGGGATCGCCGCTATCCCTGTGAGGGTCACTTGGCCATGCAAGGCACGGACGCGTCCCGAGGGCCCTCTCAGGGTCGGCGGTGCCCCAGGGGACCTGTCAGGGGCGCTGGATCCACCAGGGGCGCTCTTAGGGACAACCGCAATCCTAGAGGCCTTCTCAGGGAAGGCGGCGTCGACAGGGGCTCCTCCAGGAACAGCCGAGCTTCCATGGGCCTCTGAGGGATGACAACGCTACAAGGAACCCTCGCAGGGACGGCAACACTCCTAGGGACCCTCACAGGGACGGCGGCGCCCCCATGGGCCCTGCTATGGGCGCTCGCTACCCCAGGGGCGCTAGCGACCCTAGGGACCCTCACAGGGACAGCCTTGATCCCTGGGGCCTTCCCTGGGACAGCGGCGCCTATAGGTACGTTCCTAGGGACCGTGGTGCTCCCAGAGGCCCTGCCAGCGGCGGTGGCGCCTTCAGGGGCCCTTCCAGAGGCGGTGGCTCCCCCAGGCCTCTTTATGGGGCGCCACTGCTCCCAGGGATCCTGCCAAAGCCTGTGGCTCACAATAGGTCCTCCTAGGGAAGGCAGTGCCCCAATACATTGGATAGTGGTGTAGTATATATTGCATTCTTCCAGTAATCTCTTACATAACTGTAATTGGTGGAATAAGATGTAACGTCATCAAATTACAGCCAATAGGAAAACAGAGGAATCAGTCAGCACAACACCCCAACTTATGTTTTGCTGTTGGATATTTATTCTCCTTTTCATTGTTCAGGTTGCGAAAATACTGAAAATGCTATGGGCAGTGTCTATTTATTTAACGTCATATCTCCCAGAGTTTAAAATAGTGAAACGAAAATAAATATCCAACAGCAAAGCATAAGTTGGGGTGTTGTGCTGACTGGTTGCTCTGTTCTCCTATTGGCTGTAATTTGATGACGTCATCTTGCTCCACCAATCACAGTTAAGTAAGGGATTACTGGATGAATGCAAAATGTAAGACAAAACTATGAAGTTCTTAAGGCGATGCTGCTTGTGGAAGGGCCCCTGGGGGCGCCGTCGCCCCTGGTGGAGACCCTGACGCCCCTGGAAAGGCACCCACTATGAATAGGAGGGCCCATACCAGCGCTGAGGGCCCTAGGAGGGCCCATAGGGGCGCTGCAGCCCTTGGCAGGGTCATTTGGGGCAGAGGCGCCCCATAAAGGGACCCTGGGTGAGATACCGCCTCTGGAAGGGCCACTGAATTCGCCAACTCTGTGGTATGGCCCCTGGGGGCGCCGCCGTCCCTGGGAACACCCCTCAAGGCACCCCTGTCCCTGTAAGGGTCGCTGGGATCGCCGCTATCCCTGTGAGGGTCACTTGGCCATGCAAGGCACGGACGCGTCCCGAGGGCCCTCTCAGGGTCGGCGGTGCCCCCAGGGGACCTGTCAGGGGCGCTGGATCCACCAGGGGCGCTCTTAGGGACAACCGCAATCCTAGAGGCCTTCTCAGGGAAGGCGGCGTCGACAGGGGCTCCTCCAGGAACAGCCGAGCTTCCATGGGCCTCTGAGGGATGACAACGCTACAAGGAACCCTCGCAGGGACGGCAACACTCCTAGGGACCCTCACAGGGACGGCGGCGCCCCCATGGGCCCTGCTATGGGCGCTCGCTACCCCAGGGGCGCTAGCGACCCTAGGGACCCTCACAGGGACAGCCTTGATCCCTGGGGCCTTCCCTGGGACAGCGGCGCCTATAGGTACGTTCCTAGGGACCGTGGTGCTCCCAGAGGCCCTGCCAGCGGCGGTGGCGCCTTCAGGGGCCCTTCCAGAGGCGGTGGCTCCCCCAGGCCTCTTTATGGGGCGCCACTGCTCCCAGGGATCCTGCCAAAGCCTGTGGCTCACAATAGGTCCTCCTAGGGGAGGCAGTGCCCCAATACATTGGATAGTGGTGTAGTATATATTGCATTCTACCAATCTTCCAGTAATCTCTTACATAACTGTAATTGGTGGAATAAGATGTACGTCATCAAATTACAGCCAATAGGAAAACAGAGGAATCAGTCAGCACAACACCCCAATTTATGTTTTGCTGTTGGATATTTATTCTCCTTTTCATTGTTCAGGTTGCGAAAATACTGAAAATGCTATGGGCAGTGTCTATTTATTTAACGTCATATCTCCCAGAGTTTAAAATAGTGAAACGAAAATAAATATCCAACAGCAAAGCATAAGTTGGGGTGTTGTGCTGACTGGTTGCTCTGTTCTCCTATTGGCTGTAATTTGATGACGTCATCTTGCTCCACCAATCACAGTTAAGTAAGGGATTACTGGATGAATGCAAAATGTAAGACAAAACTATGAAGTTCTTAAGGCGATGCTGCTTGTGGAAGGGCCCCTGGGGGCGCCGTCGCCCCTGGTGGAGACCCTGACGCCCCTGGAAAGGCACCCACTATGAATAGGAGGGCCCATACCAGCGCTGAGGGCCCTAGGAGGGCCCATAGGGGCGCTGCAGCCCTTGGCAGGGTCATTTGGGGCAGAGGCGCCCCATAAAGGGACCCTGGGTGAGATACCGCCTCTGGAAGGGCCACTGAATTCGCCAACTCTGTGGTATGGCCCCTGGGGGCGCCGCCGTCCCTGGGAACACCCCTCAAGGCACCCCCGTCCCTGTAAGGGTCGCTGGGATCGCCGCTATCCCTGTGAGGGTCACTTGGCCATGCAAGGCACGGACGCGTCCCGAGGGCCCTCTCAGGGTCGGCGGTGCCCCCAGGGGACCTGTCAGGGGCGCTGGATCCACCAGGGGCGCTCTTAGGGACAACCGCAATCCTAGAGGCCTTCTCAGGGAAGGCGGCGTCGACAGGGGCTCCTCCAGGAACAGCCGAGCTTCCATGGGCCTCTGAGGGATGACAACGCTACAAGGAACCCTCGCAGGGACGGCAACACTCCTAGGGACCCTCACAGGGACGGCGGCGCCCCCATGGGCCCTGCTATGGGCGCTCGCTACCCCAGGGGCGCTAGCGACCCTAGGGACCCTCACAGGGACAGCCTTGATCCCTGGGGCCTTCCCTGGGACAGCGGCGCCTATAGGTACGTTCCTAGGGACCGTGGTGCTCCCAGAGGCCCTGCCAGCGGCGGTGGCGCCTTCAGGGGCCCTTCCAGAGGCGGTGGCTCCCCCAGGCCTCTTTATGGGGCGCCACTGCTCCCAGGGATCCTGCCAAAGCCTGTGGCTCACAATAGGTCCTCCTAGGGAAGGCAGTGCCCCAATACATTGGATAGTGGTGTAGTATATATTGCATTCTTCCAGTAATCTCTTACATAACTGTAATTGGTGGAATAAGATGTAACGTCATCAAATTACAGCCAATAGGAAAACAGAGGAATCAGTCAGCACAACACCCCAACTTATGTTTTGCTGTTGGATATTTATTCTCCTTTTCATTGTTCAGGTTGCGAAAATACTGAAAATGCTATGGGCAGTGTCTATTTATTTAACGTCATATCTCCCAGAGTTTAAAATAGTGAAACGAAAATAAATATCCAACAGCAAAGCATAAGTTGGGGTGTTGTGCTGACTGGTTGCTCTGTTCTCCTATTGGCTGTAATTTGATGACGTCATCTTGCTCCACCAATCACAGTTAAGTAAGGGATTACTGGATGAATGCAAAATGTAAGACAAAACTATGAAGTTCTTAAGGCGATGCTGCTTGTGGAAGGGCCCCTGGGGGCGCCGTCGCCCCTGGTGGAGACCCTGACGCCCCTGGAAAGGCACCCACTATGAATAGGAGGGCCCATACCAGCGCTGAGGGCCCTAGGAGGGCCCATAGGGGCGCTGCAGCCCTTGGCAGGGTCATTTGGGGCAGAGGCGCCCCATAAAGGGACCCTGGGTGAGATACCGCCTCTGGAAGGGCCACTGAATTCGCCAACTCTGTGGTATGGCCCCTGGGGGCGCCGCCGTCCCTGGGAACACCCCTCAAGGCACCCCCGTCCCTGTAAGGGTCGCTGGGATCGCCGCTATCCCTGTGAGGGTCACTTGGCCATGCAAGGCACGGACGCGTCCCGAGGGCCCTCTCAGGGTCGGCGGTGCCCCCAGGGGACCTGTCAGGGGCGCTGGATCCACCAGGGGCGCTCTTAGGGACAACCGCAATCCTAGAGGCCTTCTCAGGGAAGGCGGCGTCGACAGGGGCTCCTCCAGGAACAGCCGAGCTTCCATGGGCCTCTGAGGGATGACAACGCTACAAGGAACCCTCGCAGGGACGGCAACACTCCTAGGGACCCTCACAGGGACGGCGGCGCCCCCATGGGCCCTGCTATGGGCGCTCGCTACCCCAGGGGCGCTAGCGACCCTAGGGACCCTCACAGGGACAGCCTTGATCCCTGGGGCCTTCCCTGGGACAGCGGCGCCTATAGGTACGTTCCTAGGGACCGTGGTGCTCCCAGAGGCCCTGCCAGCGGCGGTGGCGCCTTCAGGGGCCCTTCCAGAGGCGGTGGCTCCCCCAGGCCTCTTTATGGGGCGCCACTGCTCCCAGGGATCCTGCCAAAGCCTGTGGCTCACAATAGGTCCTCCTAGGGGAGGCAGTGCCCCAATACATTGGATAGTGGTGTAGTATATATTGCATTCTACCAATCTTCCAGTAATCTCTTACATAACTGTAATTGGTGGAATAAGATGTACGTCATCAAATTACAGCCAATAGGAAAACAGAGGAATCAGTCAGCACAACACCCCAATTTATGTTTTGCTGTTGGATATTTATTCTCCTTTTCATTGTTCAGGTTGCGAAAATACTGAAAATGCTATGGGCAGTGTCTATTTATTTAACGTCATATCTCCCAGAGTTTAAAATAGTGAAACGAAAATAAATATCCAACAGCAAAGCATAAGTTGGGGTGTTGTGCTGACTGGTTGCTCTGTTCTCCTATTGGCTGTAATTTGATGACGTCATCTTGCTCCACCAATCACAGTTAAGTAAGGGATTACTGGATGAATGCAAAATGTAAGACAAAACTATGAAGTTCTTAAGGCGATGCTGCTTGTGGAAGGGGCCCTGGGGGCGCCGTCGCCCCTGGTGGAGACCCTGACGCCCCTGGAAAGGCACCCACTATGAATAGGAGGGCCCATACCAGCGCTGAGGGCCCTAGGAGGGCCCATAGGGGCGCTGCAGCCCTTGGCAGGGTCATTTGGGGCAGAGGCGCCCCATAAAGGGACCCTGGGTGAGATACCGCCTCTGGAAGGGCCACTGAATTCGCCAACTCTGTGGTATGGCCCCTGGGGGCGCCGTCGTCCCTGGGAACACCCCTCAAGGCACCCCCGTCCCTGTAAGGGTCGCTGGGATCGCCGCTATCCCTGTGAGGGTCACTTGGCCATGCAAGGCACGGACGCGTCCCGAGGGCCCTCTCCGGGTCGGCGGTGCCCCCAGGGGACCTGTCAGGGGCGCTGGATCCACCAGGGCGCCTAGGACAACCGCAATCCTGGAGTCTTTCAGGAAGTTGCGGCGTCGATGAGGGCCCTCCAGGAACAGCCGAAGCCCATGGGCCTCTGAGGGATGACAACGCTAAGGCGAACCCCTCGCGAGGGGACGGCAACACCCTAGGACCCTCGCAGGGACGGCGGTGTCCCCATGTCCTTGCTATGGGCGCTTCGCTACCCCAGGGCGCTGGCAACCCTAGTGGCCCCAACAGAGACTGCCGTGATCCCAGGGGCCTTTCTAGGGACGGGGGCGCTCTATAGGCACGCTCTCGAAAATCGCGGTGCCCCAGAGGCACTGCCAGCGTGTGGCGCTGGGCTCCTTTTTCCAGAGGCGGTGGCTCCCCCAGGCCTCTTTATGGGGCGCCACTGCTCCCATGGATCCTGCCAAAGCCTGTGGCTCACAATAGGTCCTCCTAGGGAAGGCAGTGCCCCAATACATTGGATAGTGGTGTAGTATATATTGCATTCTTCCAGTAATCTCTTACATAACTGTAATTGGTGGAATAAGATGTAACGTCATCAAATTATAGCCAATAGGAAAACAGAGGAATCAGTCAGCACAACACCCTAACTTATGTTTTGCTGTTGGATATTTATTCTCCTTTTCATTGTTCAGGTTGCGAAAATACTGAAAATGCTATGGGCAGTGTCAATTTATTTAACGTCATATCTCCCAGAGTTTAAAATAGTGAAAAGAAAATAAATATCCAACAGCAAAGCATAAGTTGGGGTGTTGTGCTGACTGGTTGCTCTGTTCTCCTATTGGCTGTAATGTGATGACGTTATATCTTGCTCCACCAATCACAGTTAAGTAAGGGATTACTGGATGAATGCAAAATGTAAGACAAAACTATGAAGTTCTTAGGGCGATGCTGCTTGTGGAAGGGCCCCTGGGGGCGCAGTCGCCCCTGGTGGAGGCCTTGACGCCCCTGGAAAGCCACCCACTATGAATAGGAGGGCCCATAGGGGCGCTGCAGGCCTTGGCAGGGTCATTTGGGGCAGAGGCGCCCCATAAAGGGACCCTGGGTGAGACACCGCCTCTGTGAGGGCCACTGCATGCGCCAACTCTGTGGTATTACCCCTGGGGGCGCCGCCATCCCTGGGAACACCCCTCAAGGCACCCCCGTCCCTGTAAGGGTCACTGGGATCGCCGCTATCCCTGTGAGGGTCACTTGGCCATGCAAGGCACGGAGGCGTCCCGAGGGCCCTCTCAGGGTCGGCGGTGGCCCCAGGGGACCTGTCAGGGGCGCTGGATCCACCAGGGGCGCTCTTAGGGACAACCGCAATCCTAGAGGCCTTCAGGGAAGGCGCAAGGCCGACAGGGAAGCCTCCAGAACAGCCGAAGCCTATGGGCTTCTGAGGGATGACAACGCTGAAGGCGAACCTCGCAGGACGGCAACACTCCTAGGGACCCTCACAGGGACGGCGGTGCCCCCATGGGCCCTGCTATGGGCGCTCGCTACCCCAGGGGCGCTAGCGACCCTAGGGACCCTCACAGGGACAGCCTTGATCCCTGGGGCCTTCCCTGGGACAGCGGCGCCTATAGGTACGTTCCTAGGGACCGTGGTGCTCCCAGAGGCACTGCCAGCAGCGGTGGCGCCTTCAGGGGCCCTTCCAGAGGCGGTGGCTCCCCCAGGCCTCTTTATGGGGCGCCACTGCTCCCAGGGATCCTGCCAAAGCCTGTGGCTCACAATAGGTCCTCCTAGGGGAGGCAGTGCCCCAATACATTGGATAGTGGTGTAGTATATATTGCATTCTACCAATCTTCCAGTAATCTCTTACATAACTGTAATTGGTGGAATAAGATGTACGTCATCAAATTACAGCCAATAGGAAAACAGAGGAATCAGTCAGCACAACACCCCAATTTATGTTTTGCTGTTGGATATTTATTCTCCTTTTCATTGTTCAGGTTGCGAAAATACTGAAAATGCTATGGGCAGTGTCTATTAATTTAACGTCATATCTCCCAGAGTTTAAAATAGTGAAACGAAAATAAATATCCAACAGCAAAGCATAAGTTGGGGTGTTGTGCTGACTGGTTGCTCTGTTCTCCTATTGGCTGTAATTTGATGACGTCATCTTGCTCCACCAATCACAGTTAAGTAAGGGATTACTGGATGAATGCAAAATGTAAGACAAAACTATGAAGTTTTTAAGGCGATGCTGCTTGTGGAAGGGCCCCTGGGGGCGCCGTCGCCCCTGGTGGAGACCCTGACGCCCCTGGAAAGGCACCCACTATGAATAGGAGGACCCATACCAGCGCTGAGGGCCCTAGGAGGGCCCATAGGGGCGCTGCAGCCCATGGCAGGGTCATTTGGGGCAGAGGCGCCCCATAAAGGGACCCTGGGTGAGATACCGCCTCTGGAAGGGCCACTG
>NW_024730418.1:0-24965 GCF_018991925.1 Homarus americanus
TAGTGTTTAGGAAGTTCTGTATAAGTGGATGGATGAATGAATGAGTGTCCATGATTCTCACCTCCCCACCCCCTATAATTATCGTTTATTCACTCATCATCATCATCATCATCATCATCATCATCATCATCATCATCATCATCACCACCATCATGTGTGTGTGTTGGATCTTGGTCTCCTTTTCTTCTTTTGTGTGTGCATCTTCTTTGGGGCCACTGGGAAGAGAGTGAGAGAAGGAAAGAAGAAAGGAAGAGGACAGGGGGGGATAGGGGAGACAAAGGAAGACAGGAGAGGGCTAGGGAAGGCAGGGTGACAGGGGGGATAGGGGGGAGATAGGGAAGGAAGACAGGAGGAGGCTAGGGGAAGGCAGGGGTGACAGGGGGGGATAGGGGAGACAAGGAAGACAGGAGAGGATAGGGGAAGGAAGTGACAGGGGGATAGGGGAGACAAAGGAAGACAGGAGGCTAGGGGAAGGCAGGGGAAGATAAGGGGGCAGGGAAGGCATTGGAGGATAAGATAAAAAGGGAAGACAAGGGAGGACAAGGGTAAGGGAAGATGTTATAATTGCTTCATGTGGGCTAGAGGAGTCAGGAGAGAGAGAAGACACAGCTCAGGATTACGTCCTTATTTGTCAGGATGATTACTGTTTGTGAGTGGAGTTGTGAGCATTGTTTGAGTTTGGTATGAGTTGCTTGACACAGTTACAGTTATGATACAGTTACTGTTATGACACAGTTACGTTATGACACGTTAGTTGACCAGTGTTTGACACAGTTACTGCTATGATACAGTTACGTTATGACAGTTACGTTATGACACAGTTACGTTATGATACAGTTACGTTATGACACAGTTACGTTATGACACAGTTGGTTGTGTTTTTGTGTTGTTATAGTTACGTTATGACACAGTTACGTTATGACACGTTACGTTATGACGGTTACGTTATAACACACCAATGGCCACTAACTATGTCACCCTCTCGTCTCCTGTTCCTTGTAACTTACGATATCACAAAGAAGAGTGAACGCCATCGAGTTGTTCAAGGTTATTATATCCTAAACGTTATGAGCTGCAGTGATGGAGAGGGTCAGACCATCACACTCTCGTTAATTATCTCACAGGTTTATGGTAGCGCGCTCCGTGTTGGTGCTAAGCCATCGTATTATAAGCTATTGTACTCGAAGGTTACGATATCGTTGGGTTTGAGATTATCGTACTTGGTGGAAGAGGTCATTTTACACGTTAGCAGGTCACGGGGTTTGGGGGTTGTTGTTATTCAAGTCACGTGAAATGATACCTGAGAGAAGAATATCGAAAGGACTGAAGACCTAAATAACATTATTCGAAAATATTAAAGTTATGGAAGATCTACCACCCAAGCTTATATCACCTGAAGATTAACCACCCTAATATTACCTGAGGAGTTTGGTTAGGTTATAAGGTTGCGTGGTTAATCTTTAGGTTAAATAAATGGGGTGGTGAATCTTCAGGTATTCTAAAGGTTATCAAACTCGTTATATTTTTACAGTCATCCTTAAGTGAAAATAATTCTAAAACAAATCAATATATTCTCCCAGCGGTGACACACTAGCAGGACAGATAAAATTTCCGTTTCTCAGGGCGCCCTTTCCTCCCATTTCTACACTCTATCTCTCCTTTACGTCGATCAAATATCTGTTTTCGCCTTCTTGTGTGACCTAGATATAGTACGGATTCTCTCAAACAACAGTAACGTTAGTAAAAATATTGAACACAGGAATGAAACTCACTCTGTAGAAGGACAAATGGTCAACTGAACTCTTAAGAACTAGATTGAGTGGCGTAGTACCAGTTAGATGTTAAGTTAGCAACAGTCATGGGAATAAATTACCTGAGATTAACTTAACTCGGCCTTAACTAGCACCAATAGTAAGTTAAATTACACTTGACTCTACCTCAACTAGATACGTTCCATTAGCATCCATTAATATGTAGGATCAATTTAACATGACCCGCTTCACTTTACACCAGTTTAAAAAATTAACTTTACACAATGTTGTTTAGAACGCAGAAGCCTTGAAACAACCCCAGAGAATCAAATAGAATCGAATGCCTTCTCCAAAACTCCAAGTTGGTGACAGTATAGTGCCATTCTCACACTCACGTAAGGCTGAAAGACCGTAGGTATTGTGGTGTGTGTTCGACCTTAGTGGGGTGCCAGCTTGACCTGTCCTACCCCCAAAGGTAAATTCCCCGGGATTGAGAGATTCTGTGGGATTTATTAGGATTTGTCCTGTAAGAGTCCGATTTAGGAGGGTTTTTCCTACCCCTACCCCCTCCTCTACCCCTTTCCTCCCACAAAGCCGGATTTTACCCTGAATTTGCCTGCCGTGTCGGACCCCCCAGCATCTAGAGGTCACGTCGGAGGTCTATTAGACTAATCAGATATACAATTATTCAAGAATGTAATTATTCAGTTATAGAATTACACAAGAATGCAATTATCCAGATTCAGAATAATTATACAGGAGTATCATTCAGGTACACAACATGATTATTCAGTTATAAAATTATACAAGAATGTTATTATTATTCTGTAATGTGATTATAGAGTCATGGTAGCATTTACTCATTACACCTAAAGGTACAAATTTCGATATTTTTGTAAATATTTTCGAGTTACGTTTTATGGTTATTTGATTATTGACTTATACACAAATATATACGTAAATAATTTGTTATATAATCTACCGTAGAAACGTAGTGTGAAATTCATATCAGAATAAATTTGAACACAACTTATCATGGACCGATTTGGAATATATTATGTTATGATAAAGTCAACAGTTTGCTATGACAGGTTATAGGTGTTAGTTATCTATTTGTTTATTAATGTATTGACTAATTATTATTGTTTGGGGGATAATTGGCTGGTGATGTAATTATTCCCAGTCTGTCTACATTTTTATTCTTCACGTTTGCTATGAGTTGTCTGAAGGGCGTACAGACACCCTTAATAGGAAGGGGTGAAGGGGTAATACAAGTGTAGTGTATTACAGGAATGAACATAGAGCAACAAGTATTGACATATTCACAACACATACAGTACTTGTTTATATGTATTTCGACAATCATAAAAAAATAACGAAGTACTTAGACGGCTATAAAGAAAACGTTTCAGGAAGATTAGGATATCTTGAAAAAATAATGCTGTGAAATGTATCTGGAAATTGTAAAATGATTGGGTTTATTTTATTTTATTTTTCTCGTGAGGTTTGGAAACGTACTGGAAAAAATGAGTTTATGGATGGTCTGGAAACGTTTGTATTATATCTACGTTGAGTATTGGCGATCTGGGGAAACGTTTCGACGAAGTTTAAGATTGTTTTCGACGGGGAGAACGAATCCTGTGGTCATTTTTTGGTCTTAGTTGCTCCTCGGCGTGTGGTATTATCCCCAAAGCTCACGACACAGTGGGATTGTGCCATCGATTCAGTATTAACTGTTTAGACTCAGATGGTCTTTTACGTTACATAGGATACCTCAGGTCACGTCATACCATGTAGCACTAGGTCAGGTCACGTCACACCAGGTAACGCATTATCAGGTCACGTCAAGTCAAGGTCAAGGGTCAAGTAAGGTTAGATCAAGTCACGCAAGATAACTTTAGCCAAGTCTTATCAGGTAATGCTATGTTATGTCACATAATTTTTTGGCTTATGAGAGTGGTTGATGGAATGAGAGAAAGTTGATGAAAGAGAAAAAACACATTAGAAAGGAATGAGATTAGGTGAGAAAATCAACAAGATTGTTTGTTAGAAGAGAGAGAGAGAGAGAGAGGGAGAGTCGTACAACACCAGAGACAGACAGACAGACTATTTGGCTGAGGCTCTTGTGGCGGTCGTGTCATCTGTATTCAAATGAACTCTGATGGGACAATTTTGCCACATAATCGGAATGAAGCAATTATAAGGATCACCCAAAATTTACAGGGGGTGGTCCGATAACGAGGTCGTTTGGCCAGTATAACAACAGCAGCTGCTCTAACAACCTGACGAAAGATGAGTTATGGTTGGTTGTGGTTGTTGACGTGAGGAGTTGTTGTTCTTGTTAGGATCAGGATATGTTGTAGTTGTTGACGTGAGGAAATACTGTAGGTAGTTAAGATGGGGAAATTCTCTCTCTCTCTCTTCTCTCTCCATAAATTGAGTTATTTTCTTGTTGTCCACGCAAGCAATGCACGACTGTGCACAATGCAACAATCAGGAGAGAGAGTAGGAAACTGACTTGTCGCTAGCGATGTTGCAATTGGTGTGGACTGCTCCATGTAAATATTGCAACACAATTTACCTGGTTAAATATATTGAAATTTGTGTGTGTGTGTGTGTGTGTGTGTGTGTGTGTGTGTGTGTGTGTGTGTGTGTGTGTGTGTGTGTGTGTGTGTGTTTTGCTTTCCCTTGTACCGAATCGTTATTAAACTCTCGGGTTAATGTAAACTGAATGAATTTTGTTGTTTACACTTTATAACCCAAATGGTAAACAGTGTATGATGTCCTGTTTATGTTTGTGTTTTTTCGTTTGAAGAAATGAATTGATGTGTTGACAATTATTGTAGTTATATTTGTTTATTTATTTATTGAGAAAAGATATTGTAATTCTGATTGATGTTTTGGGGTTTTGTAGAATGGTCATGTTTTTGGTCTTTTCACATAACTGATGATTTTATTTTTTTTGCGTTAGGGATGTTTTGTTTTTGCTTCAGGGATGTTTTTTGTTTGCGTCAGGATCTTTTTGTTTTGCGTCAGTATACTTGTGTTTGCTTCAAGGATATTTGTTTTTCAAGTCCGACTTCATACAGCCAATGATTAGGTCTTTGTCACTCGTGTGTTTCTACGCCTCACCCTGACTGACAATTTCTGACTGGCCATCTGTCAATTCTTCTCGTCGTTAGCGCAAGAATTTCGATTATTGTCTCTGAAACCAATGGTCCGATTTGCTCCAATTTACAACTGTTGATTCTCCTATTGGTTCCTTCTACCTGATTTGCATACGGTCTAGGTTCGACAATTTTCGATGATTTCTTGCCATCTGATTGGTCGAGAGGAAGACTTTGTAACTAGAGAGCTCCCGTCAGCCAGGCTCTGATTGGTTGGAAGGTTTGATTTCGTGTTTCTAAAGAAGACAACATGGTTCAATCTTACCTAACTAAACCTACCATGGTTAGGTTTGGTTGGTCGATGCTGTTTAAGGGCCATTTTAGGTGTGTTCAGGGTATTCATGAGTGGTGAGGACCATTTTAGGTATTCTGAAGGGTATTACTGAGTGGTGAGGGTCATTTTAGGTATTCTGAGGGTATTATTGAGTGGTGAGGGCCATTTTAGTTATGTCGAGGGGTGTTACTGAGTGGTGAGGGCCATTTTAGTTATGTCGAGGGGCATTACGGAATGGTGAGGCCATTTTCGGTATTCTGATGGGTATTACTGAGTGGTGAGGCCATTTAGTTATGTCGAGGGTATTACTGAGTGGTGAGGGCCATTTTAGGTATTCCGAGGGTATTACTGAGTGGTGAGGGCCATTTTAGGTATTCTGAGGGTATTACTGAGTGGTGAGGGCCATTTTAGTTATGTCGAGGGGTATTACTGAGTGGTGAGGGCCATTTAGTTATGTCGAGGGGTATTACTGAGTGGTGAGGGCCATTTTAGGTATTCTGAGGGGTATTACTGAGTGGTGAGGGCCATTTTAGTTATGTCGAGGGGTATTACTGAGTGGTGAGGGCCATTTTTGGTATTCTCAGGGGTATTACTGAGTGGTGAGGGCCATTTTAGGTATTCTGAGGGTATTACTGATGGTGAGGGCCATTTTAGTTATGTCGAGGGTATTACTGAGTGGTGAGGGCCATTTTAGGTATTCTGAGGGGTGTACTGAGTGGTGAGGCAATTTTAGTTATGTCGAGGGGTATTACTGAGTGGTGAGGGCCATTTTAGGTACTGAGGGTATTACTGAGTGGTGAGGCCCATTTTAGGTATTCTGAGGGGTATTACTGAGTTGTGAGGGCCATAGTTTAGTGTCGAGGGGAATGTTGAGTGGTGAGGGCCATTTTAGGTATTCTGAGGGGTATTACTGAGTGGTGAGGGCCATTTTAGGTATTCTGGGGGTATTACTGAGTGGTGAGGGCCATTTTAGGTATTCTGAGGGTTATTACTGAGTGGTGAGGGCTATTTTAGTGTTGTGAGGGGTATTACTGAGTGGTGAGGGCTATTTTAGGTATTCTGAGGGTTATTACTGAGTGATGAGGGCCATTTTAGTTATGTCGAGGGGTATTACTGAGTGGTGAGGGCCATTTTAGGTATTCTGAGGGTATTACTGGAGTGGTGATTGCTGTTATAGGAAACCACTCGGCGACAGGGAATTTCACCGTGGACTAGACTCTTGCATAAATGTATTTGAGTAAATAACGTGAATATTGACATAAATGACACTTTGGCCTCTCAGTTGTTCCCGTAAGACGATGGTGTGTGTGGGTGTAGGAGGTGGTGTTGGTGGTGTAGTATAGGTGGCATGGTGTTGTTGGGGGTTGGATTGTGGTGGTGGTATAGAGTGCAGGTCATTAGAACAAAGAGAATGATGAGATGGTTTTTATGAATGTGTAGGTGAAGGTTTTCAGGTAAGGTTATTATTGTTGATTGTTCTGACGGATCTCTTTATGTTTGAGAGAGAGAGAGAGAGAGAGAGGAGAGAGAGAGAGGGGGGGAGATTTAAGTACAATTCTCTCAACATTTGGAAGAGACATGAGTAGCTGCATTAATATAGAGAAAAATTAGGAAGTCCCTTGCGAGCTTGTGTAAGGTTTATACCCACGCTGAGTGTGTGTAAGTGAATGACTAAAGGTGCACAAGAGAAGATTCTGAAGGAATAGCAACTGTGATTTGAAGGAAAATCTTATATTTATTTCCGTGTAATGTTGTATACATGTTGACTACCAAGTGGATTATGATATCGCGAAGCTTATTGATAAGTTATTCATGGTGCTGCTTGATCTCTCTCTCTCTCTCCTGTACGAGTATATCCGTTTGTCTGTGTCTCCCCACCCACTCTACCCACGCCCACCCACACACACACACAAACCCACCCACCACCCCACCCACCCCACCCCACCCCACCCCCACTCCCACCCCACCCCACCCCACCCCACCCCACCCCACCCCACCCCACCCACCCCACCCCACCCCACCCACCCGTCCCACAACACGGACACAACACCACCAATACACTCGTCTGTACTATACACTTTTTTCATCGTAATCGGATCAACCAGACTTTGTTGTGGGGAAAAAATAGAACTCAGGTGAAAACCCCGATGCTCACCTGGTCTCCTTGTGGGGCTTAGTGGAACAGGCCCAGGAGGAGGGGTCCACCTGTTAGCCCCTTCACCTGTGAGTTGTTTACAGCCCTAGGCCCTCCTCTTCTCTCCTCTGCTGTAGGCTCTCCTCTCCTCTCCTGCTGTATGCCCTCTCCTAATAGGTAACCCACTATTCCACAGCCACATACTATCCCTTTAGAAGAGGGTAACCCTCCCCTTCGCCTACCCTTCACTTTCCCTTTAAGCGACTGGCGTCCTCCCTTCCCTAAACCCCAATTTAAGGGTTTTAAAGTCTCCTTTTTCACCTCTGTAGTTTGGGACCACAACTCTTCATCCTCATATCCTTGACGAAGAGGATCTAAATTATCAGAAGTTCAGTTAAACAATTTTCTAACCTAACCTAACCTAACCAAACCAGACGCCCGACAGATTGACTTCGAAATATCACTTGAGACTCTACCATTAATGCGTTCTTTTGTCACCTATACGGGAAGAGTTTTACCGTGTGGGCATTAGGGAAGCCTCACCGCCTCTTAGCCTCGCTAGTAAGGAAGGGAATTGGTCTCCATTTCGCCCACTGTAGAGGCCTTTACATAATGTCCTCCCCCCTGCTACACCCTTTTCCTCCTCCCCTTCCCTGTCTCTCTCCCTGCCTGCCTCCTGCCCTTCCCCAGTTCCTCTACTCCTACCTCCTCTCTATCCTTGCTCGTCTCTACCCCCTTCCCCTACCTCCTTTCTACGCCTTCTCCTGCCTCCTCCTCTTTTATCAGTCGCTTCAGTCCTTCGCCTTTCCCTGTTTCTAATATACTATAGGACTAGGCGTGTGTTGTCTGTCTGTCTGTCTGTCTGTCTGTCTGTCTGTCTGTCTGTTTTGGGCAGTCGAAACGGCACAATCGTTTTTCATCAAACTTGGTGGAAAATCGCCAAAAATTCGTAGAGTGGAACAAACCTGGTCCCATGTCGATGGTTTCTTTAGGAAGGCATTAATTAACCATTTTATTTACGACGGAAAACGATGCAAGTCTACGGACTTGGCGCACTTCATTCGCTGTACGCTAGCCAAGCACAAGCGTTCAAACTTTCACTGGCGCGATCACTTGTCTCTTCTATATTTCTGCAACAAAATGATATATATTGAAATAAAAACAATAGTAATAACACCCTCCATCTTGGTCGATAAAAAGTCAATATTTTTTTTTCACGAATACAGAAAAAGTTTGTCGTCAACGTGAAGCTGTGCATTTTTTATTATTATTTTTTATTTATACGAATATAACAATATACTTGTCACCACGTATTTACTTTTTATTGTGAGCAAAGAAAAACTTTCGGCAATTTTTTCTATTTTTTTCTGGAACAAAGAGCCAAAATCATAGTTGCGAGTATTTAGGTTTGTTTAATAATAAAAACACAAAGAATACATTGTTATATTTCTTTATATTATTATTATTATTATTATTATTTTTATTATTATTGTCATTAATATTTATTATTTATTATTATTATTATTATTATTATTATTAATATTATTATCGTTAATATTATTATCATTGTTATTCTTCTTATTATTATCATTATTATTATTATTATTGTTATTAATATAATTATTATTAAACTTAAGATGAAAAAATTGTATACAGGAGTTAGACAAGAGGAAGAAATTTTAAACATCTATAACAAAATTTAAGAAAATAAACAACAATGAAAAATTAAGATTGACGTAAACTTTATATAAGTTTGTTACGGAATAAATTAACATCAGTTTACTATGGAATAAATTAACATAAGCTTACTAAATGTGTGGCGAAAACGAAAATGGCAACAAATTTCTACATGTGATTAACGGTAGTATCGACAGTTCGATTGCGGAATAATTAGTGGTCGTAATGACGCTTGAATATTTTAATGACATTGTTCTCACTGCTTATTTCAGTAATTCGCCAACTTTTCCAAGGTGATTGGTTGGCGTTTTATGTTCTTCTGATGTACTGAAATTAATCACCAAATTTCAAGTCATTGAGAAAATCAGTTTACTATGGAATAAATTAACATAAGCTTACTAAATGTATTTTTGAGTGTTATGTTTTATATTTAGTGCTTATCATAAGTGTTTCTGTAGTCAATATTAATGCTCATGGTTATTTAAGAATTCATCAACCTAATGGTTCCCAGTTAAGCGTCACCTTAGCGGAGGAACGAACTAGTGTTGTGGGTGACCTAATGTGTTGCAGCGTTACAACTGATCGATATTTTGGTAATTCTGCTTGTTAACTTGTTCTGGGTGTTGAGGGGTGAGAGAGGTAGGGGAGGGAGGTGGGAGGAGGGGTGTAGGGAGAGTGAGGGAGGGGTGTGGGGAGGAGGGGGTGTAGGGGAGGTGTGAGGGGGGTGGGGAGGGGAGGGGAGGGGGGTGTAGGGGAGGTGGGAAGGAGGTGTAGGGGCGTGGAGGGGTGTAGGGAGGGGTGGGGAGGGAGGGGTGGGGAAGGGAGGAGGGTGTAGGGAGGGGAGGGAGGTGTAGGGGAGGTGGGAGGGGGTGTAGGGAGGAGGGGGGTGTAGGGAGGTGAGGAGGGGTGTAGGGAGCGTGAGGGGGGTGTAGGAGGTGGGGTGTAGGAGTGTGAGGGGGTGGGGGAGGGGAGGGGTGGGGAGAGGAGGGAGGGGTGTAGGGGAGGGGAGGGGAGGGGTGTAGGGGAGATGAGGAGGGGTGGGGAGGAGGAGGGAGGGGTGGGGAGGAGGAGGGGTGGGGGAGTGTGGAGGGGGGGTGGGGAGTGGAGGAGGGGGGTGGGGAGTAAGGAGGAGGGGTGTAGGGGAGGGGAGGAGGGGTGGGAGGAGGGAGGGGTGTAGGGGAGGGGAGGAGGGGTAGGGGAGGAGGAGGGATGTAGGGAAGTATGAGGGGAGGGGTGTAGGGGAAGGGAGGGGTGTGGGGAGCGTGAGGGGGGTGTAGGGAGGGGAGGTGTAGGGGAGTATGAGGAGGGGGGGAATGGGAGGGGGGAGGAGGAGGGGTGGGGAGTATGAGGAGGTGGGAGTGTGAGGAGGGGTGTAGGGAGGGGAGGGTGGGGAGGGAGGATGAGGTAGGGGTGATGGAGAGTGTAAAGGAGCAATGTGAGGATGGAAGGAGGGAGGAGGTGAAGGGAGGTGTGTGTGTGTGTGTGTGTGTGTGTGTGTGTGTGTGTGTGTGTGTGTGTGTGTGTGTGTGTGTGTGTACTTAACTGAAACTACCAGGCAGTGATGACTACCAGATGAAGCCACACAAAAGTTTCTGGGTCGTTCTTATGGCTTATGATCAGAAGCTCACCTGCCAGTAATGGTGAGGGGGGGGAGGGTGATGGAAAGAGAGGTTGGGGGAAGATGAGAGATGGGGGAAAGGAAGGAAACATAGAGAGGGAGGAATAGTAAGAGAGAGGAAGGGAGGGGGAGAGAAGGAGGCGAGGAGGTAGGGTGGGGAGAGGGGGTGTAGGGTAAGAGAGAGAGGTTATGTGGGGTAGGGTGGAGAGGGGAGGAAAGGTCGATGGGGGCAGGAAGGGGATAAAGGTCTGTCTTTGTTTATATGTTTCAGTGGATTTTGTTGCTATTTTGTTGAAGCTCATAATTATTTTTGCTGTTTTTTGTTACTTTTTGGATTTTGTTTACTTATTTGTCAAAGTTTGTTATCAAAGATGTCTTCTCGTTGATCCATTTCTACTCTCCTTGTTCCCCTCTCCTGCTTCATGTTATCCCTGTGTACCATTCTTCCCTCCTATGCCCCAACTTTCTCCAGTATTCTTCCTTTCTCTTCCTTTTCATTCTTTCTTCCTCTGATTTGCCTTTTTTTCCCCAGGTGCCTTTTCACTCCTTCTCCATTTCTTCCTTATTTTACTCCTGCCTTCCTTCCTCACTATCACCACCACCACCACCACCAGTACCACCACCTTCCCACCACCACCACACCACCACCACCAGTACCACCACCCTCCCACCACTACACCCATCAGTACCACCACCACCACCAGTACCACACCACCGCCACCACCACCACCACCAGTACCACCACCCTCCCACCACTACCACCATCAGTACCACCACCACCACCACACCACCACACCGCCACCACCACCACCACCAGCACCACCATCCCAACCACTACCACCATCAGTACCACCACCACCACCAGTACCACCACCGCCACCACCACCACCCCACCAGTACCACCACCCTCCCACCACTACCACCATCAGTACCCACCACCACCACCAGTACCACCACCGCCACCACCACTACCACCACTACACCCACCCTCCCACCACTACCACCATCAGTACCACCACCACCACCATTACCACCACCGCCACCACCACCACCACCAGTACCACCACCCTCCCACCACTACCACCACATCACCTCACCACCACCACCACTACCACCTCCCACCACCGCCACCTCACCACCACCACCACCTACCACCACCACCAGTACCACCACCCTCCCACCACTACCACCACTATCATCATTCTCCTCTCTCTGTCTTACCATGTTTTGCCTCTTGTCCTATTTTTCAAATTTTCCTTCTTCTAGTTCCACTAGTACACCTAATAGCACCCTAGTAACCCCATAACAACCCCTTAGTACCTCCTGATCCCCCTTAGTACCTCCTCATTCCCCCTTAGTACCCCTGATCCCCTTAGTACCTCTCACCCCCTAGCGCCGACACCTCAGCCTTATACCACCTGCAGGCGGAAGTCCCCAGGTGCCTTAATAGGTGCTAATAATTGAGTCCCGTGAGCCTGGACCAGCTGGACTTAGTAACATAGCCTCCCTCCCCATCTCCCTCCCATCTCCTCCCATCCCTATTTCCCGTTCCATCCCTATTTCCTCCACTTCCCGCCTCCCTCCTCCCTGTTCCTCCCCTTCCCTCCCTCCTCTTCCCTCTTCCCGCCTTCTTCCGTTCTAATTCCTCTTTCTTCCTTTGCTCTTCCTTTCTTCCCTTACCCTTCCCTTCTTCCTTCCCTCTCTCCCTTCTTTCCTCCCTTTTTGGTATTTGAATCCCATCATTTATCCATCCATCCATCCATTCTCTCGTACACAGGTGCTCAGAACCGTGTGATGCAAATAAGTGTGTGTGGGGGGTTACTTACTACTTCATCACCTCTTCGTCTGCCTCCCATTCCTTTCCCTTCCCTTTCTCTATTTTTCCTTTCCTCTCTCCATTCCTTTCATCTACCTTAACCACATCCTTCCATTCCCCCCTTACCTCCTCGTAATAATCCTTTCAACCCCCCATCCTCCTGCTGCTCTTCCACCTCCCTCTCCCCAATTACATCCACCCCGACCTCTAAGTAATCTCCGGGGTTGAGGGGGTTAACCCACCCAGGAGTGTTGAGAGGATGAGGGCAGCCCAAATCCTATATCAATCCTACTGTAATCGCCCTGTAAGTACTTATAATTTCCCTGACTCATAGGAGGAAAGGAATTATGCTTCACGAGTCCTTCTGTGTGTGTGTGTGTGTGTGTGTGTGTGCGGTTTTATATGTGTGTATTCCTGTATAGGCCTTTCTGTATTCCTCTGTCTGTCCGTGTGTCTGTCTATTAATAATAATAATAATAATAATAATAATAATAATAATAATAATAATAATAATAATAATAATAATAATAATTAACGGTTTATTGAAGTTCTGCAGCCGAAGGCTGAAATATACATTGGTCATAAATGACTTATTACATACATTGGTGGTTTAACAAAGCTTCATTAGAGAAAGGTAAAGGAACATACAGTGAACATACAGATTAATGTAGGGTTGAACAGCAAACTCGTAGTGTAGTAACTCCTCTCCCAGATAGTGTTGGGAGGAACTCAGGTGTAGTAGTTCCTCACAGATGGTGTTATGAGGGACCATGGTAGTTCCTCACAGATGGTGTTATGAGGGACCTCACGTGGTGTAGTAATTCCTCACAGATGGTGTTATGAGGACCTCACGGTGTAGTAGTTCCCCACAGATGGTGTTATGAGGACCTCACGTGGTGTAGTAATTTCTCACAGATGGTGTTATGAGGGACCTCACGTGGTGTAGTAATTCCTCACAGATGGTGTTATGAGGGACCTCACGTGGTGTAGTGCACCTCACAGATGGTATGAGGGACCTCACGTGGTGTAGTAATCTCACAGATGGTGTTATGAGGGACCTCACGTGGTGTAGTAATTCCTCACAGATGGTGTTATGAGGGACCTCACGTGGTGTAGTAATTACTCAGCAGATGGTGTTATGAGGACCACGTGGTGTAGTAACCCTCACAGATGGTGTTATGAGGACCTCACGTGGTAGTAATTACCTCACAGATGGTGTTATGAGGACCTCACGTGGTAGTAACCTCACAGATGGTGTTATGAGGACCTCACGTGGTGTAGTAATTCCCTCACAGATGGTGTTATGGAGGACCTCACGTGGTGTAGTTATTCTATGTGTCTGTCTGTGTGTCTGTCTGTCTCTGGTAATATCTTCAGAAAGGTGAAGGTTATTTTCTTTTCATTAATTAAATTATTGGTCTTCTTCTTCCCTTGGCCTCTTCCTCCCTTCTTTGGTCTTGTTTCCTCCCTAAGTTATCTTCACCCTCCTATCGTTATCTTCTCCCTTTTTGTTTTATACCCCCCTTTCTCTTCCTCCCTCTCACCTCCCTCTCACCCCTCCCTCTCACCCCTACCTCTCACCTCCTCTCACCCCTCCCTCTCACCCCTCCCTCTCACCCTCCTCTCACCCTACCTCTCACCCCTACCTCTCACCAGCACCCCCGACACAGAAGGAGGACAGTTGGCCCACGTCCCTCTTAATTAAAAGCAGGACAGGTAAGTAAGTGCCTCTCTCTACCTCCTCCTCGACACAGGTAAAAGCTTACTCAAGGAGCACCTGCATTTTTGACTGCTTAAGCCCACCCAGTGAACGCCTCGCCTGACCTAATAACTACCTGACTGAGACTGGTTGATTGACTGACTGACTGACTGACTAACTAAGTAGTTGATTGATTGATTGACTGACAGACTGGTTGATTGGTTGATTGATTGACTGACTGACTGGGTGACTGACAGACTGACTGACTGACTGACTGACTGACTGACTGACTGACTGACTGACTAACTGACTGACTGACTGGTTCCTGGTTGACTGACTGATCGTTTGGTTGACTGATTGATTGGCAAAGCTAAGAGACAGACAGACAACAGCCAGCTAAAGACCATACAGACAGGCGCAGATCACAGTAGGTGTAAAGGCGACTGAGAGTTCCTGAGATTTACTACAGACTGACCAAATGGAGGACAGTTCGTCTCCTCTTGAACGTCAGGTGATGGGGAGGGGAGAAAGTGCAGGAAGACGGGAGAAGAGGGGAGGGAGGAGCAGCGGTAGAGAGAGACCAACACTTCCTGTCTCCTCGAAACCCTACCTTCCTCCTTTCCTCCTAGAACTTTTCCCCTGTTCCCCCTTTCAACTTTTTTCCTGCTCTTCCTCCTACACCCTTTATGGCTACTCTTAACCCCCCACCTTCAACTCCCCCCAGCCACTCCTCCTGCTCCTCCTCTGCCCCCCTCCCCTCCTCCTGCCCTCGCTAATTTTCTCTATACTCATCTCTACAACCTCATCTTACCCCCCTGCAACCTCTCTCCCTATACTCGTCTCCCCAACCTGCCCCCACCGTCCTCTACCTTCCCTTCTCCCCCACTCTCTAAATCCTTCCTCCTCTTGCTCCCTATCTCCCCTCCTCCTTCTTCCTTCCCCTCTACCTCCCCTCCTCCTCCTCTCCCTCTCCTCCTTCTACCCCACCCCACCTCCGTTCTTCCACTTCCTCTCTTCCTGGCCCCCTCCCTTCCTCCACTTCCTCCTCCTCCCCCCCCCTTCCTCCACTTCCTCTCTCTCCCCCCTACCTCCCTTCCTTCCCCTCCCCCCTAACCCTTCCTCCTCTTCCTTCCCCAAGAACGCCAAATCGACGACGTGGGTTAAACTCATGATTGTCTTGACTTATTTTCCCCGGGGTCGTGAGGCGACATCTTGCCTCCACCACACGCCGTGGATTAACCACTTTGTCACGGTGAAGCTGAGGGAGTCCTTGACACATCAGTACGCCACCAGCTTCACTCCCAGTCAGTAAGCTTCTTCCAGCAGCTGAAGCTTCCCTCAACAGCTAAGTTTCTCTCAGTCCTTAAAGCTTCTCTCACAGGGTAAGTTTCTCTCAGGTCTTCAAGCTTCTCTCACAGGGCCTAGTTTCTCTCAGTCCTTCAACTTCTCTCCCAGCAACTAAAGTTTCTCTCAGTCGCTAAAGCTTCTCTCCCAGCAGCTAAAGTTTCTCTCAGTCGCTAAAGCTTCTCTCCCAGCAGCTAAAGTTTCTCTCAGTCGCTAAAGCTTCTCTCCCAGCAGCTAAAGTTTCTCTCATCCGTTTAAGCTTCTTTCTCTCCCAGCAACAACAATACCTTCACTCCTAGCAGTCACACTTACCACAACCATCATCACTAACCAACCACCACCACCACTACTACTGCTGCTGCTAACCAACCACCACCACTACTAACCAACCTCCACTACTAACCAACCTCCATTACTAACCAACCACCACCACTACTAACCAACCTCCATACTAACCAACCACCACCACTACTAACCAACCTCCACTACTACCAACCTCCATTACAACCAACCACCACCACGACTAAACAACCTCCACTAGCAACACCATTACTAACCAACATTAACTAACCAACCTCACATACCAACCTCCACTACAACCAGCCTCCACTACTACCTAACCAACCAACCAACCAACCAACAACCAACCACACCACTACTAACCAACCAACCATCACCACCAATACTCCTCACCAACCACCATCCACCACACCACCAACCAACCCAACCACCCCCCACCACACTAACCAACCAACCATCACCAATACTCCTCACCATCCACCACACCTGAACCAACCCAGCAAACCTTGTTAATTCATTCCATTAGGACAGGTGTACAGCAGGTTGATCAACAAAGGTGGCCTGTGGAACTACCTGGACATCACCTTACACTTACCTGGCGAGAAACTCTTAGCTCGACTCCCATATAAGGTTAAGGTAAACTCACAGCTTGTTCTGTCCAGGAGTGATGGTGAGAGATGGAGAGTTGGTTACTGTATACAAAGGCTCCAGTGAATGTCTGTTTAGTGAGACGGTTTTATGTGGTTACGAGCCAAGATTAAGGTGTGTGTGTGTGTGTGTGTGTGTTATGTATGTATGCATGCATGTATGTATGTATGTATGTATGTATGTTTGTATGTATGTATGTATGTTGAACCGAGACAATCTTTCGTGTTGAGATGAGACATAATTTTGCATTTTCATTTATTTGTGTCTCGTTTTATTTAGAGATCTCGACGGTATCTCTCGCTTTATACCCACTTGTGTCGTCTCGAGTCAGGAGACAGGGAATCTCTTGATCTCTCATTTAAAGACAAAGAGATGAAATATTTCGTCTCTGGAGCTGTCTCGTTATGCCCTCCTACCCCTCTCCACTCCTCTCCTCCCCTCACCTCCTCCCCACCCCCTCCCCCCCTCCCCCACCCTCTACCCCACTCCCCACCCCCTCCCCACAGATGTAACTAAGGGAGACTTTATGGTATAGGAATAGATAAGGTAGAGAGAAGAAAATAGAGAGACTAGAGACATACTTATAGAGGGTGAGAGAGAGAGATCTGAGAGAGAGAGAGAGGAGAGAGAGAGAGAGAGAGAGCTGAAACACGACCTGGAGTTAACAGCAGCTTGACATGTTTCCTTTCTTGCAAGGCGGAGAAGGTCGTATATATCTTCAATATGGCGACTTTATCATTCTTTCCATCCCCATCATCCTGTTCCTCCTTCCCTGTGGAGGGAAGAGGAGGGAGGGGAGAAGTTTAATAGGTGTGATGAGAAGGAGTGAAGAAGAAAAGGTAAGTATGATGAAATAAAGAGAGAAAGGAGAGAGGTGAATGTGGAATAATCTAGTAATGAGGAGGAAGTGAATAGGGGGAGATGGAGGAGAAGGAAGATGAAGGAAAGATAGGAGAAAGATGCAAAAGTGAGGAGACAATAGATGCTATAGGAAGGAGATGTAGGAGGAGGAATGAAGGAAGTGTTATAGGAGGAAGAATAAAGGAGAGAGAAAAATGAGTGAGGAAGAGGAAGAAGAAATAGTCTTTCCTCCTTTCTCCTCCTCCTTCTTTCTCCTTCCTCCTCACTGGTCGATGCTATGCTACAACATACGACTATGTTAATTATGTTGTTAGGTTAGGTTGTTAGGTTAGGTTTGGGTTAATAGGTTAGGTTAGGTTGGGTTGATTTGATTAGGTTAAGTGTTTGTGTTTTAGTATCTCTATTGAAATTGTTAGTCTTTATTATTTACGTATTTTGTATATATTATTTTTTTTCTTAACCTTGACTTTGATGTTAAAAGCTTAATATATAGCTTTTTGCCAAGACTTATTTTATTATATTATTTTTCAGTTTAAAACCTTATTTACCTCTATAGCTTTTAAAACAATTTATTCATATTTACTTTTTGCTTAGCCTTTTATTTACGACATACATAGCTTATAAGACATTTATATTTAGCGTTTGTTTACCCTGATAGCTTTTGTTAAGATATTTTATTTATTTTTACCTTTTATTTATGATACATAATTTTATTAAGTGATTTATATTTACTTTTAGCTTTTTGTTTAACTTTTATTTACACGTACTTGACCTCAATGATCCGTATAAACACAGAGGCTGGTGGTCAGTTTACCCTGTGGGAACACTGAGGTTATATAGGCGCTACCAAACAGGGAGGTACTTCCTGCCTGGGAAGATATAGCATAAGCATCTAATGGTAGACCCTGCTGCCATATGTGACCAAGTCCCAGGTTGCTGATCTGACTTTTCTGCTCATTTACACACAATTGCAGGGTTCTCAATTTGTTTTGACAACACAAATATACAGTACATATATTGTTACTCTTGGTTTTTTTTTATTATTATTATTATTACATTTCGTCCAAGGGTCTCTGATGGGTCATAGTGACCTGTGCCCTGGTGGATTAATCCTGTAAAATTAAAATTAAATAAAAATTGTGATAATGGCTCGCTTTTATATCAGCTGTTGGGACTGTTATTGATGTCTTATATCAGCTGTTGGGACTGTTATTTATATGTTACATCAGCTATTGGGAATGTTATTGATATCTTATACCAACTGTTGGTACTGTTGATATATTATACCAGCTGTTGGGACTGTTATTATGTCTTATACCAGCTGTTGGGACTGTTATTGATATGTTATACCAGCTGTTTTGGACTGTTATTGATGTCTTATGCCAGCTGTTGGGACTGTTATTATTGTGTTGATATCTCTCACCAGCTATTGGGAGCGTCGATATTGATACCACTCAAAGACTCTTGATATTTCTCACCAGCTGTTAGAACTGTCAATATTGGTCGTGTATTGAAAACTATACAACTATGAGACAGATCGAGGTCAGGACACCAATCCTTCACTCCTTGTTACCTGGTCGGTGTGTGAAGGAAATAGTTAACCTGGACGTTTAAAGCCAACTTATCTGTGGTGCTTTTAAAGGTTTCCTCAGTTGAAGTATTTTATAGGAAATTTATCTATTTTTTGAGATAATTTAAAGGGAATAATATTGTACGTGATTTGGGGTAGTAGTTAGTTTTTATATAATAATAATAATAATTAACGGTTTATTGAAGATTTGCAGCCAGAAGGCTGAAAAATATACAGTTACATATTTGGGAATGGGTTTTGAATTATAAATAATATACAAGTAACATAAGTGATACAAATGAGTTATATATAATAACTAGATGGGAAAAAGTTCAAACTACAGTGCATTTCAACATAGTGACAGTGCAAGAAGTAGTATTTACTGGGAGTGAATACACTGGTCTATTAAAGTTATTGATAATTTTTACAATGGTTGGGACTGGGCTGTTCTTAGGCGACTGTTCGCACGTATGGGCTGGATGCGGTTGTGGTGTCGAAAGCAATTCCTATTGAGTTAAGAACGAGTTAAATAGTACGGTAAAGTCACTGTCGGCTGGATGTTAGTGGTCTTATTTTTGTTGTTGGGTTCTTGGTGTGGTATCAGTACCATCATAATTACTTGAACCACTTTGAACCCCGGACTAGCCACCTCCCTTTGAGAACCTGCTTAGCTCTCGAAACCTTAATTCGTACCTTCCTTACCACTTGACTCTCCTTACGGAAAACAACAGTCTAAAGTGTTAAATGTAGCTCCTCTCAGGCCCTTCCTTCCCTCGTCTTACCTTCGCCTCCTCCTTTTTCTTCTTTCCTGTCCTCCCCTCATTTCTCCTTTCTATCCCCATCCCCCTCATTCCTCTTCTCTATCCTCCTCCTCTCACTTCCCCTTTCCTATTCCTACCCATCGCTCCCCTACCCCCCTTCCTTCCCTTTACCGGGAAAAAGGATAAAAACTTATCTCGCAGGATACCCAGAATTTGTGCCCATCTGTATTCATAGAATTCTGCAAGTATTGTGTTTGTGTCACCATCGGGGGAGAGAAGCTGTTGGGTGCTTCCCAGGGCTGGTAGTGGCTCTTCCGGGTGCTGGTAGGTGCTGGTAGGGCCCTGGTAGGTAATGGTGGTAGGAGGAACCTGAGATGTTGGTAGTTACGGTGGGAGGAATCTTGGATGGTAGGACCCTGGGATGTGTGTGGTGGAGGACCCTGGGTGGTGGTGGAAGATCCTGGGATGGTGGTAGTGGTGGTGAAGGGTGTGTAGTGCTGGGGAGTGACGCTGGGATGGTGGTAGGTAGGATGGTGGTGGGAGGATGTGGTAGTGGTGGAGGATGGTGGTAGTGGCATGCAGTTATGGGCCCTTGGGTCACACTAAATATCATTCATATCCTTCCCCTCTGTTCTCACGTTTTTCCTGTTATCATCACTTTTCGTTGCTTTTTTTATTTATTTCTGTTCTTGTTGTCGAAGGAAGGATATAGCAATCAGTGTGTGTGTGTGTGTGTGTGTGTGTGTGTGTGTGTGGTGTAGGGACTATTGGTGGTCAAACAGTCATAAAAAACTTGTTCCGTTTACTGCAACGTGATTATGTATATATTACGACAAAATAACCGAAGTTTTCTGCAACAAAAACATCTGTGGGGAAACATGTTTAACCACTCTCCTCTCCACCTTTCTCCTCCTTCCTCCCTCTCCTCCCCTCCCTCCCTCCCTCCCTCCTGTCTCCTTCCCCCTCCCCCTCTTCCTCTCCCTCACACACACACACATTACTTGCACCATCTGATAATGCAGCATTATTTCCCAAAATATACTGCAAAAGACAAAGCAAGCCACATATTGTTTCCTGCGCTGAAACACCACGAAATCTAAAAAGAAGAGAGAGAGAGAGAGAGAGAGTCTGGGTAGACTCGCTTACACGTGCAGTACAATGTGCACGGACTTAAACTTTGTGAAAGGAACAGGTGAAATCAGGACTTAATCAAGGACACACACACACACATCCCACATGAACACTCAGCAAACATAATACTATAATTATATATAAACCACACATGTACCCACGGCTAAAACAACTCATCCATGCACTTCAGCGCAGGCAATCGAACACACACACACACACACACACACACACACACACACACACACACACACACACACACACACTTATTTCTTGCTTGCATACAGATAAGTGGGGAACGTCACAAAAATATTATTTTTTTTTTTTTGTGGAGGACGTCGACCATCAAGAACTCACTGGAGAAACGAGTCTTATTGTACATAAACAAGAATGTGTCAAATTTTGTCGGTGTTAGGAATAGGTTGTGCAAGATGGTAGGTAGGTGAGAATAGAGTACATGGGTACTGTACTCGTTGATCTTGTAGTCACTTAACCAAAGAGACAGACGCTCGTGGGGCGGTGGAGTGGTCAGTAGTCGGTTATAGTTTTCCAGTTGTACCATTGTTCTGTTGCTATGTGTGTGTGTAAGATTCAGTCTAATAACATACGTTCTTTTCCTTCACAGGTGAGTGTGGTGGTGATGTACTAGGTCCCTACTGGCAGGTAACTGTTTCCTACAAGTCCTTGAGGTAAGTGGAAATTATAGTGTGTGTATATGTATGTATGAGAGAGAGACAACACTTGGTAAAAGCTGTATTTACGTGTTAATGAACTAGTAAAGTCAATATTATAGAGGCAAATATATTGGTAAATATGTGTCAGTTGTATGGGCCGGTGATAATCATTTAACCCGATAATTGAATAGGATGTGTCCATTAGGTCAGTATTATGTGAAATTTATGTGATGCTCGAAATTGAACGTAGTAAAACACGACACTGAAAATCACTGATAATCCTTTGTTTAGCGTCATATTAGATTCTGAGAGTATAATGGCGACGCTCAGGCCTCGCTGTCGCCACTGAATATATTTTTATGTAAATATGGGAGAGCGGCATGACCCAGCCTAGTTATTGTATGAGGCTCTAGTAGGTGGGTCAGGTCAGTTATATATATCTTGGTGGTGAGAGGAGTTTTCCTGGCCACTGTGTTGAGTGGTCACCTGAAGACCTTACCTTGATGACTGAGATGCTCACCTTTCAGGATGTTTCGGTAATGATAAGAGTCTGTGGCTGCTTGATTTTTTTTTTTTCCAGTATAGAGTTAGTGAAGTATTGTGTTAAATAACGTATCCATTTAATGTTTTTTTCGGATTCTTATGTAAACAGTGAATTTTATCCGAAATAATTTTAATTTAATCTCTAAATGGAGGTAAATTATGGAGATAATCAGTTTTCACTACTCACTCACTCACTCACTCTCGACCAGTGTCACCCCATCAGACTATCAGGTTGGTTATTCTTAGTCTCCTCCTGTACTTAAGTCTCTATCTTACAGTAGCAATTAGCGTACAGCTTTGTCCTCTGTAACGGCAAATAAACTCTCCAGCGGTAGAAGACACTGGGTATGACAGAACCTCATTTATGGTGAATATTTCTCCTAAGTGAAGGAGTTGAGACCACACGTAATGGATGACTTAAGGTAAACATATATAAGGTGGGAAAATAGTATTAAAATTATAGAGGTTTTACTGTGGTGACTTTACTGGGAGTTAGAACCAAAATTTAATTGATTTAATATTTTCATGATATTACATAAAGTATAGTCTCAGCGTAATATTGCTGCCATTTTGATTTTTGTTTTGTTTTTGCTTTGTCAGCCATTTAGATTGTTCTTACATCAACATTTACGAGAAAATTATGTTTTGGAATCTCTGAGACTTGGACTCTGATCGTAATTATAATGTCATTTTAGGAAATTTTTTTTCAGTATGTTCATCTTGGTCTAGGCAGGGCTTTTCTTAAATCTCCAACTATGAGAAAATATTAAACTTGCGAACCTTTTGAGAATCTAGATCCTGTCTCATGCAGTATCTTATCCATTTTTTACAACCGAAGTTTTTATTTACTAATGTTGTTTGTTATGTGTTTTAAAAGACTTTCTCGGTTGTGATGTGAACAGTGACATTTTGACGATTCTCAACTTATGCTGTTATTTCTGTGTCTGTTACTGCTGTTATCTTTTTGTTTTTATCTTTGTTTTTGCTGTTATTCTTGCGTCTGGATACTGCTGTTATCTATGTTTTTGTTGATGTTATCTTTGTTTTTGCTGTTATCTATGTTTTTGTGTTGCTGATATCTTTGTCTATTACTGTTACCGTGCTACTCTTACTTTTTTATTGCTGTTTTCCTTATCACTGTTGCTTGTTGGATCTATTGCTGTCTCTTATTTTGTTATTGTTGTTTGCTGTTGTTGATCTATTGTCTGTCTTCTTTAGCTTTTGTTATTGTTGTTCTTGTTGTTGTTGATCTATTGCTGTTCTCTTTAGCTTTGTTATTGTTGTTCTTGTTGCTGCTGGACTGTTGCTGTTCTCTTAGCTTTTGTTATTGTTTTTCTTGTTGTTGCTGGATCTATTGCTGTTCTCTTAGCTTTTGTTATTGTTGTTCTTGTTGCTGTTGGATCTATTATTGCTCTCTTTTGCTTTTTGTTATTGTTGTTCTTGTTGCTGTTGGATCTATTGCTGCCTCTCTTAGCTTTTGTTATTGTTGTTCTTGTTGCTGCTGGATCTATTGTTGTTCTTCTTAGCTTTTTGTTATTGTTTTTCTTGTTGCCCTGGATCTTATTGTGTTTCTCTTAGCTTTTTGTTATTGTTGTTCTTGTTGTTCTCTGGATCTATTGCTGTTCTCTTTAGCTTTTGTTATTGTTGTTTTTTGTTGCTGCTGGATCTATTGCTGTTCTCTTAGCTTTTGTTATTGTTTTGTTCTTGTTGCTGCTGGATCTATTGCTGTTCTTTAGCTTTGTTATTGTTGTTCTTGTTGCTGCTGGATCTATTGCTGTTCTCTAGCTTTTGTTATTGTTGTTCTTGTTGTTGCTGATCTATAGCTGTTCTCTTTAGCTTTTGTTATTTTATTTTTACTCGATGAATTTTCTCTTGTTTTATTTTCTCTCTGTGGCTTGACTTATGACTCTGCTTTTATTTCTTTTTATCTGTTTATTGTTTCTGTCTCTTTCATTTCTCTTAATTTCTCTGAATATTCTGTTTCTTTTTCTCTTATATTTTGTTTTTGTTTTTTTTTGTTTTGTTTTTGATGTCTTCCTTTCTGATTTTATTCTTTTGTTATTGTTTTTTTGTTTTTTTGTCTCTTTTCGTCTTCAGATTTTTTGGCATCTTTCTTTCTCTTTCTTCATCGTCGTCTTCGTCTTCTTCCTCACAGTAATGCTTCTTTTTCTCTTGCCTTTTCTCTCTCAATCTTGTCATGCAAATTCCTTCTTCTTCTTTCTTTCATCTCTCTTCTTATCAACCCTGTTATCTCCGTCACTTCTTTCATTCCTTTTCTTTTAGTTCTCAGCCTTTTTTCCTTCATTTATCTGTTATTCTTTCATTCCTTTATCTTATTCTCTTTCTTTCGTCTTGTTGTCACTATTTATTTTATATTTTGTCTCATATTTCCTTTCTATCTTATTGGATCTTTTTTTTTATTTTCAATTTTTCCCTCCTTATTTTCACTTTTTTATTATCACTCCTCTCTTTCCTTTTTATTCATTGTTTGCTCTCCCTTTCTTCACTTTTCCCTGTTTTTATTTATAATTTTCTCTCCTCCATTTTCATTTTTTCTTCCTCTACCTCCTTTATTTTTTCACTCTTGCCCTCTCTTTCTTTTGTTATTGTTTATCTCTTGTGTTTTCGTTTCTTGTTTTTTTTCAATTCTTGGATATATATTCTCTCTCTCAATTATTTTCACCTTTTCTTGTATTTTTTCACGTCTTTATTGTTCATAATAAGTTTTATTTTTCATTCTATCTTAGGTAGTGGGTTTCACCTGGCCAAATGCTTTTCATTATTTTATTGTGGGTCTGGCTGCGTAGGTCATGACGAGGCTGTAGGTGTTCCATGTGTTTTTGGTCCCTGTGGTTAGACGTCCCTAAGGGTGAGTTTAGCTGCCGTCGCCGTTTGTAGTTATGCCTGTTAAGTTGGTCAAGCACTCCCCGGTTGGTTTTTGCTAGGTAAATATGGAGGTCGTTAAGGGAGCAATACGTGTCGAACGTGAAGTACACTGAT